>NC_092504.1:35572456-35869956 GCF_047511675.1 Marmota flaviventris | reverse complement strand
CCACTCTGTTATACTACCTCCCAGAAGAGGAATAAACTGTGAATATAGTATCATCTAAATCAAAGATATATTTGTGTGCTTTTCCCCACACTATAATCATTGCTTCCAGGAAAAATATAAGCATAAGTTAGATAATTTAAACTAGAGGAGAAGGAGGTATTTATGTATGTTTAGTTCTTTTAGTGTTATATAAATTCCAAGTTCTTCTGAAACATGTTAAAGTGTAAACTGTTCATGAGAGGATATTTGCATTACCTGAAGAGTACCTTGTATTTTCTACTTTGGAGCTGTATATATTTCTAAAGAGGTTTCAGAATATCAGTGTATGTCAAAAAAGTAGAATTTAGATCTTATTCTGGGCCATATATAAGCCTTACTTTGCAGTTAAGTATTTTGATTTAGAGTAGAGTTAATTAAATACTCAAGAGTGTGCACATATTTCAAATGTAGTTTTATGTATTTGGCATATTCTCACTGAGTTACTATTATATCCCATCAGAAAACTGGAGGATACTATTCTGGGTGTTGTTGCCTATAGTTCTTCAAATTCCATTTACAATACTACCTTTTCTTCTGTCTTCACTAAAAAATGTTAACAGAGTTCTAATTATTTAGTAAAGGTTCTAATTATTTAGTTCCTGAAAAAGATCTAGGTTAACTAAATTCCAAACAGTAACAATTATTACTAAATGGAAGCTTATTTCATATGTACCTTTTGAAAGATACAGGTTAATCACAAGAAAAGTTTAATACTTGGGCATTTTATTCATATAAAGCTTTTTGGTATTGCTTTTTAATTAGAACTTATTTATCTTTGAGTTAGTGTATTTTATAACATTATTTATGGTGATGAATTTTTTTTTTCTGTTGTGTCCCTTTTAGGGGCCACCCCTATAGCCTGACAGAGGTAAAAGTTACTTTGTAAATAAATTGATATTTAGATACTATGACATATAACATTATGACATACAAAATGTCATTTAAATACAAATTATTAATAATTTTGTATCAAGAATTTACTTATTTCTGTTTATGACTTAAGTGCCAGTTATTATTTCTTTTTATGGAATTTCTTAATGTAGAAATTTGTCAGTTTTTACCTTATTTCATAGTAAATTATTAAAGATTAGCTAGAAAGCAATTAATAGAATTTTCAAATTAATTTCTAGTTTGAAAACAGCCTTATGTATAAAAGCTATTTTCAGTGTGTAGTTAAAAAAAAATAAAAAACTTTATAAAGTATTTGGGTTTTTAATGTTTATCTTGATGTTTTAAAGCCACAACTTAAATGTATTCTACCCATCATCAAAGTTGTTAGCAAATATAGAAAATTATTCTGTACAGGATGATCCTCTACGAAATGATTCATCTTCTAAATTACATAACTGAAATTATTCTTCCCTGTCTTACTGAAATTGGACCTTTGAAGTGCTGAATCAGCCTTTAAGTAGGCTGTTGAGAAGTTAACTTTCTTTTACTTTCAGTAGCAGTAGAAAATGGGATATTTCCTCCTTTCAGAATCTCCTTTGAAGACTTCTCCTAGGTTTTTTTTTTTTTTCCCCTACAGGAACTCCTCTCAGGGTTCTTTGCTTATACCCTAGAAGTGGGTCTCCCTCACACTTTGTATTTTAGGGTGCTTTGTTCAGCCTCCCTGACAAGAACATTTCCTTACTTACCCTATCTCCCCAAACTAAAAATCCCATTTTCTTTGGAAACCAAGTTCCAAGTGCTTTTCCCCAGCCTCTGTGTTTACAGTGACCTGGAAAATTTAAATGATTTCTAAAGTATAAAATAATCAGTTAACTGATTCTGTCAAAAGACAATCTTCTTAGAACTATTTCTTTTCAAAGAAATATAGTACTTATGCCTTTAGACATTAATAACTAAAAGATGCTACTTCTCAAGAAGCTTTAATATGTAAGAACCATTCGCAAGCATATTACAAAATGAAATTTAAACTCTGCTTAAATTTAGAATCTAAATTTCTACAGTAACTTAGCGTTTAATATAGGCATCTTCTGAACTGGTTTAGGAAACCTTTCTCAATATGTAATGGTTAATATGTAATCAACCCTTTTCATAAACACAAATATTTATGGAGTAGAAAACAATTTGCCAGTTGTATGCATATGGTAATATGTTGAAGGACTAAAGCTATCCTACTGTAATAGTTCTCAGCTCCTCTCTGGAGTCTAGTAAAAGAACTACCAGAAGATCAAAGTCAATAAAAGCTTTTAAATGTAATTAGAATGTATTAATAAACAAATTGTATTCAAATTTGGTATCCTGACATAGAAATGCTCTGAAGAACTGCTCCTACTTCTGGCTACTTTCAAAGTACCTGTATACATTCTAAATCTACATCGTTTCATCGATAATTATAAATTGATATTTGCTAGGTAGTTTAACATTTTGAAACATTTTTTAGTTTTTCAATAAACTTGATTTTTGTATCAGATGGGAACAAAAATACTTATATCTTATAAATCTTTTGCTTGCTAAAGTAAATGAGAGTTCAAAATTAACTAAAACGCTTGCTAAAGTAAATGAGAGTTCAAAATTAACTAAAACAAAACTAGAATTGTGCTTTTTTTCTTTAAGGTTTAATGCATGTGCACAATAAACTTGTGGACCCACTACACAGTATGAAAGAAGGAAATTGAAGGAGATTGAAGCAAAATTCTGCTTGAAAGAAAACTTTTTTATTAGATGAATTATCAGCTATGCAATATGATAAAATTGGAAATTTTGAAGATTGTAATTTTTAAAATCTAATATGTTATACATTCCATATTTAAAATGCCTCTTTTACACTAGGATTTAGGAAATGTAGTCTTTTAAAATTGGTTGGCTATTTTATTATACAGTACAGTAGCTACATAGCCACCTATAAAACAGCATAGAAATGAAATATCTGCCTGTTTAATTTTAGAATGATTAAGTTTTTAAAAAAAGATTGTGAACATCAGGTACCATTTGGGACATGATTAGTGAAATGGATTTTTATTTAATTACAAGAAGACACTCCAAGTCTTTCATCAACAACTGTCATGGAAAACCTTTACTTTTGGAATGCTCTTTTTCTGTGCATTACACACATGCTTTTCTGCATGTGGTTGCCTTAGTCATTTTCCTGCGGTAGCGCCTGTGGACATTAATAAAAGTCCTGCTATATATTGTTGGCAAAGAACACTTGAAGAGATGACAGTGCCTAAATGTTTAGTTTACAACCTTTTGGAAAGTGGTTAAATGCATGCTTTTGCTTACCTTCTTATACAGCACTTTTTTTACAGATATGCTTATTTTTATTTAATGACTTGGGTTCATGCCCTTAATAATAGTATCTTGAAAATTATGAGCTTTATACCTAGGTACACACTTAAGGAAATTCTTTTGAAGAATATTTTCTGATTATTGTTAAACTTCACAAATGATTAGCTTTATTCCTTATTAAAAATGTCTAAAATTATAATGTGAAATATATATAAAAGGAATTGCTGTAAACTATTTTAGAGTGACATAACTTTGCATAAGTGCAAATTAAATATATTTTCTATTTTTACTTCAAATAAAACTTATAATAAATAATTTATCTAAATTTTATTTCCAGAAGTGAAATAAATACTTGCATTTGGGAGATTCCAGCAACTAACAGTATCTGTGAGCCTACATTTCCTTTTGGTTTGTTACCATCATACAATTACAGATAGACAATACCTTTACCTGTAGTTTCTCAGTATTCCATTGGAAGTTAAAGACAAAACGCTCCCTGTCCTGTTGATGTTTCACATTTTATAAGCCCATGTTATAGAAGCCTTATTTATGTCTGCTTGTCTCTGCGATTGAAATGTACTTACACTCCTTAAAATATTTAGCAAATAAACTAAAAATGAAATAAAAATAAAACTGTTAGTGTAAAATAATGCTGCCTTATTTTAATTATAGATCATGTTTTTAATAGCTTTATATATATTTAACTATCCAGTAAATCAGTAGTGTCTTATACTAATAGTTCTAGTAGTTACTTTGAACTACCCTAACTACTTTAGGTCATATGATGCCATAATGAAAAGGCCAACATTGTCTGTTTTTGTGTACCATTCACAGGTATTTCTGTGCTTTAAAGGTCTAAAAGAATTATTTTTTCATTACAGCCACAGTTAGGAGGCTAATTTAAGTATGTGTCCTCTAACTGTTCAGCAAATTGCTCTCTGGCCACAGTAATTCCCTAACTCAGAAGGTGTGATTCTCTTAAGTAAAGAATTTAAAGCCTTTTGAATACATTTCACAAGAAAAAGTTAAGTAGTCTTTGAAGAAACCATTGTCTGAATCCCAGCTATGTCAAAAACTGACTGTGAGCAATAAGTGTCAACTTCTTCCTCTCCTTTACAAACTGAATAAAAGAGAACTCAGTACAGTGGCTGACACACAACAAACTTAATAAGTGGTGCCATTTTAATACTCATTGTAGAAATCTTACTTATGTTAGGTCACTTTCCAAAATTTTTTTGAAGAGTGACTGACTACAGAATAAAATTTGACCATATAAAACAAGCACAAATATTAAATGGTAGATACATAGTGCATATTATGTGCCAGGTGCAACTTATGACTCCTTTGCAACAATGAAAGAATAGAACATTTTGTTCTGAAACCATATTAATTGTTTCTTCATTTCATATATTCTGCCATTTTAATTTAAGTCCCACTATCTTAATTTATAATTATCTCATAATGTAACAATATAAAATTCATCATTGATAGTCTTAATCTGAAAAGACATTTTCCTCATTCAAGTAGAAGACAAAAACCAATGGCTACATCATTTGCTATGATACATTCTGCATGCTGTCAGTGATTATTAATGAATGAATGTGGAACTAAAGAGCTTTGAATTAATATAGCTGTTTATTGGCTCTGTGATCTCAGGAATGAAAATTAAATAATTGTTAAGCTGTAATTCATAACAGCTGCTAATACCAAACACTTATCATACTGCATGAATTCTGAATGTCAGAAATAAGAGACTGCCTCTGCTTTAATTTTAATTTAGATGTACATTATGACATGTTGGTTTGTAATGAGATGGTTTGTAAACTGTATGAACATCAAAAGATAAAGCAGATGCCAAGACACTGTTATTTGACTTTACTTTGTTTAATAAGTGATTCATATGTAGTAATTCATACATATCAGATAAACTGATCCATCTAACGTTTTGACACTTAAGGTGGATTTTGGAAATTCTTTCACTTAAGCTACATGGAATATTAAATATGGGACCTTGCAGTGAGAGAGAAAAACATGCATGAAAACATAACAGTTAAAATTCACTATGCTTTACTACATTGTGCACTCTTCTGAGTATTTAAAATATATTATCTCATTTAACCTGTACAGCCTGTGGAGGTATGCTCCACTTATGACCTCACCTTTACTAAATGACCTAACCTTTACTATGACCTAACTTTTACTAAACAAACTTGAAAACCCTGAAACTAATAAGGAAACTTATTTATTTTCATTTTATTATTGTAAGTTACTATAAAGAAAAAAACACACAGGTTTTAACTTGTTGAAGTTCTTTACACAGTTTATAATTTACTGAAGTTCCTTATGTTTTCCATGAGTTATTTATTAGTTTGTGTTTTTAGAACTTTTATAAAAGCATCTTTAGGAACCTCAATGTTGCCAATTTTCCTCATCCGTTTTTTTCCTTCTGCTTGTCTCTTCAAAAGTTTCATCTTTCGGGTAATATCACCACCATACTGAAAAATATTTTGAAAAATTGTAAGTCCAAAAAACTTCACAAAATAATAATCCTATAGTTACACAGAGACCACAATAGAATCATAACATTCTTATGAAATTACTGTCCATGAGGTAGACATACGCAAAGTTACCTCTCTAATCTTGCTGGCAGACACTCATTAAACTATCTTTTCAAACAATGATAAAAGGTTTAGTTATTTTGGATGGATATGAAGATTCCCCACAGAAACAGTACTACAGTTATTTATAGCATGTTAGAGTTATCAGTCTCATTACCAATTCAACTCAAGGCTTGTAATTTTAAATGATATATAGTCCAATATAGAAAGTCTTACTCACATAGACAAAAATGTGCCAAAAACTATACTGAGCATTTAGAAAGAATCATTTAGTTCTCATAATAATTGAGTTAATAACTGAGATACAGAAAACTTTGGCAAAACAAGAGAGGTGGATCTCAATTCTCAATCTTACCACTGTAAAAGCCGTGGTCTTCAGAATCTTTCATCATATATTAGACCATAAAAATGTTATCAAATGTACCCTTAGTGTGTGTATGTGTGTGTATACATATATATGGAAAGTCTTATGAATAAGATGAAAAAATGTTTATGAATGTAATCAAACTAATTACTATGATCAATCTAAAATTTACCTCTTTAAAAAGGAAAGCTGAAGATTAAAATAAAGGACATTTATAAAAACCAACATGAAAACCAATATATTTTTACCCCTTTTGACTTAAAACCCACAAAATAGAAATACTACAAAATAGAATATACACTAGATACGTACACATTTTGCCAAAACATTTTTCCTATAGGGTTTCACACTGTAAAAGAGGAAATTATGTTTAAGTACACATTTCCACTATACTTTTAAAAAGTACTTTTAAACAATTTCTCCTTAATAAAATATTTTAATGATAATGCTATTAAGTATATAAAACTACTGTAAGCAAATAAATAGTAGCTCAAGTGCCTTGTATTTTCATACAGTTAGCATAAAACAGCAAATAAATTCAACATGATTATCAACCAGTATTTTATTAAGAAAAGAAGGCCAAGCTGTGGTAGTTAGGCTTGATTACTCAAACTTCATCTTAATGTAAGAGTTATATTATTTATGGCTCAACCTAGTAATACTGCTACTACTTAAAACAAAGTGGATTATTATTAGTATTGAATGTGGGTGGAACAGTTAGGAAGATAAACTAGGAAGACATTACAAGATTTAGGCTTTTATGCTGGGGTTGTGGCTCAGTGGTACAGAGCTTTTATAAAACCTATCCTAATTTGAATATATCTATATCATAGATTAATAATCTATTACTGTAGTGTGTGAGAAATTTCCAGGTCACTCTAATTTTTAAAAATAGTCTTCCTGCAAAGAATTTTTTTATTTAGTTTTCATATAGTATCAGAATACCCACAATGATTGAAAAAAGGTATTAAAATCTCTATATAACTATGAAAAAAAACCCCAAAACTCCCTTTTACAGATATTCATTAAGATACAGACCTCTATTTTTCAAGAATAAAAAAAAAAAACTGATTATGCAAATTACTACAGATCACATTAAACATTCAAATATTTAGGATAGGTAAATAATTACATATTTTTCTGTTTCAGAGACAAAGCATACACTGTTGGCAAAACCATACGTGTTGGCAGAACCTTAACACAATCATTGAATGATCATTTACTATTTTCCTGATGTTCTGTGGTTATCAACTATATTCTGCCTAGTCTGTTTTCATGAAACAAAAATAACTGAAGCAAAACAGTTTTACAAAATGAAATTCATTCCAAGAATAGACATAAAATTTATCTCAAATCTATATAAAGATGTTGGCTTTGGTTAAGCTAGAATTAAATAGCAATTTACAACTTTTCGTAACTACAGAGGTATTTCTGATTCCCCAGAAGTAATTAGGATCAATAAAAAAAGGAAGTGTACTCTGAGACTTCCTGCAGTTAGGAATATTTCCTATCAGCTGATTCAGTTCTGACTTATTACTATCTTGTGGAAAACACTAGTTTGCTACAGAAATGAAGGCATTTCTCATCTATTATAACCCACATATGAGGTTCCTAACCTACAGTCCAAAGCCTAATATGATATTCACATTCCTTTCTGATTTAGAACCTCCCTACTTCTGGGGAAGTGGTATTACATGCTTCAGGTAAAAGATACTTATTTTATCTTTTAGTTTCAGTTTTCTATTACTTATAAACTACCTGAATTGGTTGAGTCTATCTAGATAAAACCTTAAGGAAATTCCTCTCCAAGGAAATACAATATAGTCATTCAATGGAAATAAATGGAAATTTTTTCAAACTCATATCCGTAAAAAACATTCCTGATGGAGTTATGTAAGTAATTCAAAGAAAAAGTCACCACTTAAACCACTGGAACTGAGTCAGCTATCATACTGTTTCTACAAGTAGGAATAAAACTTAGGCCAATAGTAAGTTAAAATTTCCAATATTCTTCAGTTTTCTAGGTATATCAATTCTAAAACCAGCCTGGAAACAGAAATGAATTTCAACTCACGTTTCTCTTGCAACAATTTTACTTCCAATAGCAGCTTGAATTGCTATCTCAAACAATTGCCTGGGAAGAGTATCCTTTAGACGTTCACATATGGTTTTGCCAACAGTGTGTGCTTTGTCTCTGAAACAGAAAAATATATAACTATTTACATATCCTAAATAAGAATGTTTAATGTATCTATAGGCATTTGTATAATTAATTTAACAGTGATTTTTTTTAGAGGAGGTTCAAGTGGAACTTATTTATCATAAACATCTCTCTCTGAATCATGAATAACTTTTTAAATAACATTAATGTTAGAAAATTTAGAAACACATTAGAAAATAAAAAAACATCCTTGATGCCCCTTCTCTCTTCCACAGAAAACCAGTTAACATTTTTAAGATATATCCTTTTGATATTTATTGTAGTTAGATCATAGTGTACGTTTTACCATCCTCATTTTCTGTCACTAAATACTAATTTACAATATAATTTAATGAGTTGAAATATGGTTATGGGTTTGCCATAATTTAACCAGTGTGCCAGTTCATAATTTCATTATTATAATTTTATGAATGCTAAAACCTTTTTGTTTTCTTAAAACCACCATTATAAAGTTTAAAAAACATTTACTTTCACATGGTAAAGGCTTTCTTTCCATGACACTATTTTATTGGCTATAATTCTATACTGCCTTTATATTTTTAGTAATCTGGAAAGAAGTATGAGAAACAATAGAGGGATATAACCAGTAGACTGAAAACTATTTTAATTATCATTAAAAATTTTTTAAATGTAGCTGTTGGAATAAAAATGAGTGATTAATAACTAAAGAAAAATGCATCAAAAGTGATTATTTTCACATTTCATGATTAGTTTCTACTCAACTTACTTGTGTACGATAGTTACTAGCTCCTCTACAATATTTCCATTCAGTAGAATATCCATTTTTACAAGTTCTGCAGTCTGATAGCCTGCATCTTCATAATCAAAGCTAACAAGAAAAAAAAGTCCAAATGACATATATCCCAGGAGATTAATTTTTCTTATTTCTTTCATTACTCACTCCCCTATAACAAAATCTAGCTTGCCATCAAAATATTACAAATATTACATATACAGTGAGTTTAAATGTCCACAATAAGGAATAAACTTTATGAAATAAGGGATGAAAAACAACAGGTGTATGTCCAGAAGGTGAAGGAAAAGAAAATGGTTAAACTAGATTAGAACAATAGATCACAAAAGACAAGTCATTTCCTCCCCAATGTTCCCAGCAGCTGGTGGGCTCTGTTCAGTACCATATATTAATGGGTCATTCTCAAGATATATTAGTTGAGTTTCTGTTTAGTTTTCTATTACCAATGACAATCCTGTTTAAATAAGTGCTGTTGCATTGACAAACAGCCATTAGTACATGAAACTTTTGGATTTCCTATATGATTACAGGAAACACATCTGGAACTCCAAAAAGATACTGTGCTTGGGGTTGAAGTTTGAGAGAAAATAGCTGTTTGGTTTGGCATTACATCCTCATTATGACCATGCTGTAGTAGATTTTTGACACTCAACATGAAACTAATTTTTCCTGATCTCAATCCATGGGAGGTCGATGGCTTTATAGAACGCTACGAACTATAAAGAATTTCTGTTAAGTGTGGAAATGACATTCATCTTGAACATGAGAATCACCTTAATGTTAGAAGTTTGAGTATTTTAGTTTTATGTAGCTCAAAATTTGAAATGTATTTTAAGTTTCCAAGCTAAAAGATTTTTTAATACAGAAAGTATTACCCAAAGGCAAACTACAGTTGATAGACTTTTGTTTAAAATGTTTAAAAACAAATATATCTACTAATAATCCTTTTAACTGTAGTAATTTTTGAACCTGCCACTTTAATTCATTTTATTTTAAATTTTATTACCACTTACATGCTCAAAGTCTTGTCTAAAAGACATACAAGAAAAATAAAATGGATGACAAATCAGAAAAACTAAGTTGTCTATATAATCAAACATAAGACTTCTTTAGTAAAAAGAGTTACTCTATATGCTGACCCTCTTCACCTGAAAAAAATAAGTTAAATTTCCAGGTTATTACAGAAGTTGAAACACTGGAATTTTTCTTTCAGTGTTAATTTTAATATTCATGTCTTGTGTGTTTTTTATAGATCTGAATGTTTATTTTCCCACTGTTTCTCTATTGTGTTTCATATTTCCTTTAAATTCTACTACACACTACCCTGTAATGTAAGACCTTAAGGATACTGACATAATACAGACTTAATTGCCCCAACAAAAAAAGAATGCCAGAATACTAGATATCCAGTTCCTTATTTATTATTTAATATTAACTTTCAACTCTTACTTTGTCTGGGCTGTGTTCCTATACATACAGTTTTTTATGATGTAAAACACTTATTCTTAGGAAAACCAAGTTATTTATTCATAAACACAGGTGAACCCCTAGCATTTTAAATAGAATGAATATGTACTTCTGTTTTTCATGTGTAAATAGATGTGCCTGGGACCACGGAACATACAAATACATTTCAAAGTATAGCTGAAGTCACAGTAGCTTTTTAACATGTACAATTCTTTAAAAAGACAGAAGGAATATAATTCTTTTCATAAAGAAGGTGCTAAGTTGTTTTTTTTTTCTATTAAAAGTAGAGTTACAATTTGATCAAAAGAATTTTTTTGTCATAAGCAAATTATAAGTATTCTCTACCACCACCTCAGTGTTAGAACTACAAGATTCCAAGCCTTTCCAACCTTAGACTTCTATTTTCAACTATATTCGAGCGTTGAAATTACTAAGTGGGTGGCATATTCTTGTCAGTATTTCAAAAAGTTAACAAACATTTGAGATTGCCATATATTTTTTACCTAGCATATCCAGAAGACAGGGATTTCAAGGAGTCATAAAAATCTACCACAATTTCATTCAAAGGGAAAAGATACTTAAGCATAACTCTACTTTGATCAATAAACATCATATTTTGCTGAACTGCTCTTCGAGCCTAAAAAAAAAAAGAAAAAAATGTATTTAAGTAAAACCTAGACAAATACTGGTCTTAAACTGGTGCATACAGATATCAACTACCAAGTTACAAATCCTAATAATAAAGAATGGAAAAAATGAAGAAATAATTCTCTAATGGCCTAGTAAAAATTTAGAAGCATTATTTTTTAATACAAGAACTTTTTTGTATTTCAATTACATTATGCTTGCTAGCAAAGCTTTTAATCCTTTGTGTTTATCTAACAGTTTTATCTTTTTTAAATTACACATTTTTATTACATTGAGCAATAAATCACATGTAACTACAAAAGGCAAAGTCCTAATTTCTTTTCTTTTTTTTTTACAAATTGGGTCCAGAGGAATTAAGCAACAGATCGTAATTACAATGTAGTTTGTGGTACAGAAATAAAATTCAGGTCTTCTAGTCACCATTTGACACACTTTACACTATGTGTCAATATTCCAAATACTTTGTGTCAATATTCCAAATATGTAGATTTGATGAATTTCATTATACCCCATTTGTGGAGTAGGTATTATTACAATAAAAAAGGCAAGAATTATAAAGCAAAATGGGGAATACTTCTAATCTAGGGTCCCTGAAGTTTTATAATTATCTTTCAAATGATATTCAAATCCTCTTTCAAATGATATTGAAGTCCTTAAAGGGCTAAAAGGAATCATACTTTTAGCCAGTTCAGAATGCATATTAAATTTATTTCCTTTGGGCTAAAAATATCAATAAGTTACCAGATGATCAAAAACACTGATTGTTTTTCTTACTTGAAAATAGAATTTAAAAGCATATGCATCTTTATACTTGTATAGATACAGACAGAGCTATATATATGAAAATCTCATTAAACTCAATTTTCTCAACAGAAATAAATCTTTCAAAGCCTAGGTTGGGAACTACTGTTTCAGAGGATTAAATTCTACTTTTGTATTAAATAGTTTTTCATTTCTACCTGACAAAGCATCATTATTTTTCCAGTGTATTCATCTGGTGTGATAATGGTACCCAAAACAATTGGCTCCAAATATTCTGTTACTTTTGGCTTATCAGGGAATTGTGCAGGGTTGATGATTGTGATTTCTTTTTGTCTGTATTCCTAAAATTTAGAAAAATCAACAAGAAAAAAATACTAATGTAATAATTACCACATTTCTTTTAAAAGCAAACCTTTTACCTTATAGCATACTCTAGAATTTATTTTATTAAACTTTTTGCCACTAATAAGAACATATAAGAATTCCTAAAGCTTAGAATATTATCTTAACATGCTTTTTCTTTAACTAATATCCACAATATATGAAAGCACCATATACTATAAGACAGCCACATCAATGTTTATAGTAGCTCAATTCACAACAGGCAAGCTATGGAACTAACCTAGGTGCCCTTCAACAGATGAATGGGTAAAGAAAATGTAGTATATATACACAATGCAGTATTACCCAGCCATGAAGAAGAATGAAATTATGGCATTGGCTGGTAAATGGATGGAACCAGAGTATATCATGCTAAATTAAATAAGTCAGACCCAAAAAGTCAAAGGTTGAATGTTTTTGCTGATATGAGGAAGCTAGTCCAAAATAAGGTGGTTAAAAGGAGTTAGGGGGAAAAAGGAAGAAAGTGGGAGAATTCTATCAAAATAGAAGAAAGATCAGTAGACTAGATGAAGGGGATTGAGTGGGAGGGAGGGACAACAAAATGAGAGAAGTACAGTGGAATGAATCTGACCCAACTTTCATATGTCCATATATAAATATAAGCACAGTGAATTCTCACTATCAAGTACATCCACAAGACATAACAAAAAAAGAAAACAAAAAACACTGTGTGTAAATATCAGAAAGATCAGTAAAGGGAAGGGAACAATGGGAGGGTGGAGGGGAAGAAATGGGGAAATACTGGAGGAATTAGGCTGAATTACATTTCATGCTTTAATTGTGTCAAAACGAATCCTAATGTTATATATAACTAAAGAGAATTAAGAAGAACAAAATTCAAAACCCCTTCAGTAATAATCATTTAACATTACTAAAACAATTGTTAATAAATATTTCAATTATTGACTTACTACACTTTACATTTCATGGGCTATTAAAAAGTATATGTGTCAATTTGACCCTTTTAAGGTATTAGTTTACTAAGTTAATTTTGTTGGAAAATATAGATTCCAAAGTTAATGGTTACTTAAAATTAATAAATTGCTGTTTGGATGGAAAATAACATTGTCTCCATCATTAACTTGAAATTTAAAGTTTCCATGCCCACAAGAATGAATGCTTTACTTTTTAATAAAATAAATTACGTATGACCAAAATTATATTTTTCATCTTTGTCCTATATTTAGAACAGTATTTTCATTATTTATTCTAATTTTTACTATCAGTAATAGACTAGCTTTGATAATATAGAGGTCAAATTAAGAAAAAAATGCATAAATTATTACACTAATCAATCAATAGTTTATTAATAGCTACTCAGCTACTTCTTACTAAGAATTTCCTCTTACATTCTTCATACACAATTTAGTTTTCCCTTTTATGCTGATGTGAAACAATATGAAACATTATAGTACCTTTATTAATTTTGCTGATGAAAGAACAGCTTTATATGGAACAGTAGGTGTTGTCAAAATAACAGCAGCATTATATTCTTGCTCTAGTCGTTGGTTGAAAACTTCCATATGCAAAAGTCCAAGAAATCCCAACCTTGAGGACAAAAAAGCCATACTTTGAATTGTTTATATCCTGGGGGCTCTATTAGCTTTGATGAACATGTTACTTCAGGGGAGAAGTGGACCAAGAGTCATTCAAACAACTCACATCATAATTAAATGCTAATATAATTTATTAAATAAGATTCAAATCCTCCATTGCAAATCTAAAATTATCATAAAACTTATTCATAAAACATGAATCCACAGTGTAAAATAGGCTGACATAAGGTTTAACTTTACTATATTAATATAAACTTATCTTTAGAAATATTTCAAGAGCAATACACCATCTAAACTACGCTTTCCTTTCAAAAATGCAACTCTACTACATGAATGAATCTTACCTCCAGCCAGCACCCAGAGCAAGGCTGCTATCCCGATGCACTGTCACACTGGAGTCATTTAAAGTCAATTTTTCTATAGCACTCTTCAAGTTATTATATTCAGATTGGTCTACTGGGTACATTCCTGGTGACACAAGAAGTTTTAATTATCACAAGATAAGCTGCCTATAAACCAAACAATATGTGGTATTCTCCAGTCCAAAAGTAACCAATTAGCTTTTACATTACTTTAGTGTATTCTATTGACTAAAATACTGGTTTACTCAAAATTTATCAATATTAAGTTAAACTGGTTGCAAAATTCATTAGCTTTAAGGAATACAAAAATGGATTCACATTCCAGTGTTTTTATGCTTTTACAGAAGTATGAGGGAAGAAAAACAAGAAGGAACCATGGAAATTTAGGCCTACAGGAAAAAAAATTGAACATTTACTATATAGTTACATCTCTATTACTAGAGAAGAAATAAGAGTGGAAATGAAAACTACAAAGAACTTTTAATTCTATATGGTCCATTCTCTATTAAATCCAAAGACAATTTTTTTTTTTAGGAATTTACTAACAAATACTATGGGAGTGTACTGATTCATCAAATTCTCTTTTGTCTCACAACTATGAATACCACACCTTGCAAGTTGCCAATATCCAAATGGCTGGCTGCTTAAATGTGGGGATAACCGAAGTTCGTAATTCCCAATGAGACAGTCTATAGGGAGAAAACCAATTGGTACTCTGTGTAGAATAACTTGATGATCTTTGATCTGGTCTTTTCTAAAATATCTTAATATACCACATAATAGTAAACGGTTCTGAAGTTATATTCTTAAAGTCACACTGTATTCTGTGTCACGTTTACACTGGTACAACATTAAAGAAAACCCAGTTAAGTAAGAGGAGAATATTCAGTAAATATACTGATAATCAGAAACAAAAACATCCTAATTAGAAAAACATTTCAGATATAAAAATGAACTCCCTAGAGAAATGAAAATAATATCCTATAAACCAGCTTTTTTCATATGCATTTATTTTCTTAAGGAGTCCTAAATGAACTCCCAGAAAAACTTCATCTCATATATGAAATTACCAACTTATGTGTCAATAGCATGCACACATAAAAAATGAAACGACAAGAATATCCTGACATTAACAGTCATTTAGAATAACCAGAATCTGTCTTTATCCTCTGTGATTTTTCTTTCACTAAAGGGTCAGACTTTTAGTTGAAAAAATTTTGGCCCTTGACCTTTGAATTTGTGAGCTCCTCACCTGCAAATACCATTGGTTTCGCTGATTTAAACCCAGGCAAGGGCTCCACTGGATGATTATGTAAATACAATGTATCTCCTATTTGCGCTTCAGTGACATCTTTCATCCCAGCAATCAGATAGCCCACCTGTCCTGCATATCTAAATAAAATTATTATATGCAAATATACTGCTTTAACATCTCAATTGCATACTACAGTTGTACAGCTTTCCCAAGAAACTATCACATACTTTCCAAACAAAACTTGATCAAACCACAAATAAGTGCTACATATCAATTTTAAACCTCTGGGGCTTATCCGCAAAAGACCAAAAAACCAAAAACACCATGTCTCAGCCATTACCACAAAAACCCCTGCAGAAGCCTAAAACTTCTTCATAAGTCTGCACAACTTTTACAAATTAAACAACAGCTTCTAAATTATAAACACAGTATAACTGGTTTCACTGTACACAAGCATGATATACTAATCATCTATTTTATTAATAAAAATGTTACAAATGTTCTTCAATAAACAAAAAAGTAAATTTTAAGCAGAAAAATGTGAGCTTTCAACAAATCTGACAACTATCTGATATTTGTGTTGTAGGAAAAGAGCACATTCTAAGATGTCAGAGTTTTACCTTAGTTTAGAAAAGAAATCCCTATGTAAACTAATTTATATGTAGAATGAAGTATGAGAACCTTAAGTGAAGATGCAATAATATTCATATTTGGCACAATAGAAGCTGATTTTAGATTTAAGTAAAATTAAAATACACAGAATTTCTGACTCAAGGTAATTAGTAATATACTGCTTTTCTAAGCATACAATATTGAACCTTCAAATGTGGTCTATGCAAACATCTGGCACAATACCCTAACTTTTTACAGATGAAGAAACAGTACCCAAGAAACCTCAAACTATGTACATAAAGTCATGTCCCATATCTAACACAGAGCAGGCACTCTAGTTGTAACTCAGGTCTGTTTTTCTAAAGCACACTACCTTTCTAATCCCACTCCCCAAGGATTTTAGTTAATCAAGGTTTTATTGTGAATTTCACACTAAAGAAAAGAATGCAAAGTTCTATACTATCTTTATATTAGAAAATCTAGTTGTAATGAACTTAAATGTCCAAAAAAATTTTCTCAACATGGATATGGGTGAAAAAAACTAACTCTTTAATTATTCCACTGAACATATCAATATAGGACCCAATCTACTATATCATTAAATCAGTTGTGACTAGTCAAGAATAAACATATATTGATTATACTTTATATCCATAAATGTTCCTACCATTCTTCATACATGAGACCCTTCTGCAGCATTCACTGTATAGTTGCATTAAATAATCAGGTACTTTTTTAAGATACAAAGTGGAGATCATTGTAAGCTCACCAAGGTGAGAAAGGGGCAGAAATATAAATATATACAAACATTTTAGCTACTATTACAGATTACTTACAATTTATGAGTTGACTTCTCATTAGGATTCAAAACTCCAACTTCATTAACTTCATATGTCTTTTGATTATGTGCAGACACAATTTTATTTCCTTTGGAAACCACACCATCAAATAATGCTACATTGGCTATCACACCCCTATACTGGTCGAAGGTGGAGTCAAATACCAAAGCTCGCAGGGGATTTTTGCGATGCACTTTAGGGCTATTAAATACAAGTAAAAATATATATACCAAATTAAAATCTTAATAAAAACACCTATTTTCAACTTGGGTATTATGTTTAATGTACTCTTGTTCTTGAGAAAGGGTTGATACCTAACAGCCAAAATAAAAGAATCTTTCTGTAAAATATGTATGTCAGATTGAATTCAACTTTGAATAAATTGCAATATTTATTTGTTAATATATTTGTTCATTATAAAGCAAAAAAGAATTGTCAATGAAATTATTTCATGGTTGTTAAGAAGAGATCCCTACCACCCCTGTTCTCTTCCTTTTACTCTACTGTATATGCTTAAGTATATTACTAAAAACAAAGGTTTATTCTCATTCGCTACAAGTGTATTTGCATATCTACGATTTTAAAAAAAAATCAAACTGATGGTCTTTGAACTATTACATATTAAGTGAACAGTATAAAAACAGCAAAAAATACTTACGGGGGTATTCTTTCAATAACTGCTTGAAGAACACTTTCAACATTTGTTCCAAGTTTAGCAGAAATCTAAAAATATACAGGAAAAAAAGAAAAAGCATTTAAAATTAAGGATATATTTTTCTATTCTGATGACTTAAGCTTTATATTCAGAAGAAATTCTAATAATTATCAATTAGTTTCAATATAGCAAAAGGAAAATCACATTTGTATGCTGACAAATACCTTTTTTCATTACAGTTAGGAGGTTCCATGGTTCCAAGATTGAATTATAAGAGCATTTTTAGCATGCTGTTGAGAAAGTAATGGACTAAGAATTGAAAAAGTCCAAGAGTAACAATCATGATAGGCACGGTAGCTAGGAAGGCTGAGGCAGAAGGATCATGAGTCCAAAGCCAACCTCAGCAAAAGGAAGGCACTTAACAACTTAGTCAGACACTGTCTCTAAATTAAATACAAAATTGCACAGGGGATGTGGCTCAGTAGTGGATTGCTCCTGAATTTAATCCCCAATACTCAAGAAAAACAGAGTAACAATCATGTGTCTGCATGGAATGTAGGACTTTCACTAATACCTATTTTCTTGAAATTCAGCTTTCATATCTGAAATAAGAAATGATTATTCATATTCAGCCTAAATCTCAAGAATGATCAATATATGTGGATGGCATGCAACTATAAAGCCCATTACTCTTTTATTGTTCTCACACTGAAAAAACAATGTAAGACTTAAACACTATGAGTTCTTTGTCATCATCAGTGTAAGAACTTTCTCTGAAATATTGAAACCCATTTCCTGAACACTACCTCTTCCCCTTCAAACTCATTCTACTGACATTTCATTGCAGTTATTAGTGAAATGCATTGCATTATGACTTTTTGTATGCCATTTTACCCCTTTGGAAATACTGTCTTTGCAGAGAAGTTAGCACTACTGATATTTTGGGCAAGAAATTCTTTATTTTGGAGGCTATCCTATGCATTTAGGATACATGCCAGTTGTACCCCACCCCCAAAATAAATGATATAAGTAAAATGTTGCTACTTTATTCCGTTGTATGCATTTGTCTATTGTGTATAGGATAAAAATAATATCACTAGAAATTTGCTCTTTCAAAAACCAAGTAAGAGGAAAATATTATATTGCTGCAATGACATACTTTTCTACCATGCAGCATAGCTATGGTTGTGGCTACTTAATAAGCAAACTATCCTTTGAAAGGTAAGTAAAAATTCAAAAATATGAAATTAGTTGGAACCTGGTCTGCAAAGACAGTATTTCCAAAGAGGTAAAATGGCATACAAGAAGTCATACTGGAATGCGTTTCAAAAGGCCTGTTTTTGTCCTGATACACTGGCTAACTACAACCTATGATCTAAGGAACATGATAAAAATCTTTGAGCCTTGGTTCCTTTAAACACAGAAATGAGTCTGTGTGTCCTAATAATATAAAATGGGTTCCTTGTGAGAATCAAATGAAATAACAAAGACATTGTACAATGTCAGATGCTCAAATACCATAAAATTCACGTAAGCCATTTACCTGAGATTTTTAAAAGTAAAATCCATCTTCAAAAAATGATATTTTACCTTAATACATTCATCACTTGGAATATCAAATACTTTTTCAATTTGTTTTTCAACCATATCAGGATCAGCATTCTTCAGATCTATCTTAAAAATAAAATCCACCACATTAGCATAATAAAAACAAAATATATATTAACAGTACTTAGAGATAGCTAAAGGCTTACTGCTATAACCTAACTAACCTCTCTGTTTTTATTTGAAAAAATTTAAATAATTTACATGTAGATAATATAATTTTAACAAGTATGACTACAAAATATACAAGTCAGGCAGCACAACATGCAAAGAAATAGTTCAGTGCAGAAGAGTTCAGTAATCACATCAATTAGCACCATGTGAATGGATTTTCAAAGTTAAATATAAAGTGTGATAAAAAGCTGTCTTATCTATAGGCAGACTTACTTCTATTAAACTCTAATATCAAGGAATATAATGCAATGAAATATGAAACTGTGATTTATACAGAGAGCTCAGTTTATCACTGAACTGTTTCATGGGCTATACTGTTTTCTCATAATCATAAGCCTCTTTGCTTTTCCTATGTGCAGTCTGTATATTTTTGTCTGCTTGCATACCATTTCTACAGAAATGGCCTTCTCACACTACATGCAATTTAGAGGAACTCCATTCTCAGCTTTGTGCAAAGGCCTAGGAGTTTGACTTGTAATTCTATCCCATGCAACTCAAAGAGGTCAATCCCACCAATACATGGAATAAGTGGCTAGATAGCCCTCATATAAAATCCTGCACCTGACATTTAAACAGTAAATAAACTTTTCAAAAGTAAAATAATAAATAGCTTTGTTGTCTTATTATAATTACCTTGTTTATAACTGGAATTACTGTTAACTGTGCTTCAAAGGCAAGAAAGAAATTTGCTACAGTTTGGGCTTGAATACCCTGGAAATATAAAGACATGAGAGTCTGAGATGACGATTCTACCATCACAAAATTTATATTCAAAACCATATGGTATTCAAACCATCATCCTCATCAAAACAGATTTTCCATCACCCAAATAATAAACAAAATGCCAAATATCTGCCTGCTATAGTTTGGGCCCTGAATTCCCCAAAAGCCCATGTATTAAAGGTATTATCTCTAGGGTTGCATTATTAGGAGGTGGGGCCTACAGGAGACCGTTAGGTCATTGGCACATGCCCTTTAAGATAACTGTAGGATAGTAACCCCTTCCTCCTCTTTTTGCTTCCAGGCTGACAAGGTGGGTAGTTTTGCTTTGCAACATACCATTACCATGATATGCTGCACTGTCAGTGGCTCAAAGTAATGGGTCAATCAGTGACGGACAGGAGACTCCAAAACAGCCAAAATAAACCTCTATATAAGCTAATTATCTCAGGCATTTCAATATAATGACAAGTAGCTGACCAATACTGCCCTTCCTACTTTGCTCTCTAGCTTATGTGTTTGGGGTTAAAATAAAGATCACTCATGGTAAGGGAATAGTTTAAACAAAATAGACATTCTACAAAGATTAACACAGGGAGCCTCAAGCAGAGATTTTTACACAGCAAATTTGATAACCCACACTTCCATACACCTGGCTCATTCCCTGTGATAATTTCTTTCAGTTCAAGAAACATTAATTGGAGGTCCTTCATGTGCCAAGAATTGTGCCAGGTATTAGAGACACAAAGATGAAAAATGGATCCTCAAGGACTTCAAAACCTACTACAGAATACAATCATGTGATGCAGTTCATAAAGCCTAGTACTATGTAAGTAAGGTGGAGATTTACTGTTCTTGGCAGAATCAAGACACACAATACAACAATAATAAAACCTGAATTTTTAATTCAGACTTTGTGAAAAACTGAGATACATGAAAGGCTTAAACTTTAGTATATTTCTTATATAGGTATTTCACGAATTTTATACCACAAAAAAAAAAAAAATTGGCAACATTCTAAACTATTGCCTTAACCCTAAGACATTCTAACACTTTCTAAATTATTGCCTTAAAAATCACCTAAAAACTAAAGATTTTTAAACTCTACTAAAAACTGATATGGACTGCTAAAGTTGGTGGAGGAGGTTTTCATAGGATGCACTGATAATAGGACAACCTTCATGCTGCAACAAAAAATACAATCTTTTGAATACTTCAATCAGCTTTAAAAACTTAACAAATTATTCAATCCCACAGAATGCCTTCCTTAATGTAATAAAACCTCAAGTTAACAGCATCAAAGCATATGATTTTGAAAAACACAATCTATTTCTTTATTCAAACAGAAAAATTCTGTTTCCATAATACATTTTAAGGAAAACATCTTGAAACAACCAAATAGACATATCATTATATAAAATGAAAAATCCTACCTCATTTGCATCAACGACCAGTAAAACACCCTGGCAAGCAGAAAGTGACCTGGATACTTCATAACTAAAATCAACATGGCCCTAAAAAACAAAAATATTCATACCTTTAAATGTTAGCTACAGTTATTCCAGGAAGGGGCATTATGGCAAATCTACTGACACTGATAAAAAGTTGTTAAACATAGGTTTACTTTTTTTTCTTTATTTAATTGTACTTTTGAAAGAGGTTACACTAAAACAAAAACATTGAGGAAAAAAAGATATTTAAAATTCAGTTCAAAAAAATTAAAACAATGTTTGTGTTATTAATAAAAGGTTTTTCATAATACATGCAAAGTTATTAATATACTTACTGGTGTATCAATGAGATTTAAAAGGTACTGCTTTCCTTGAAAACTGTAAAAGAGAGATGCTGTCTGTGCTTTAACAGTGATTCCTCTTTCTCGTTCCACTTGCAATTTATCAAGAACTTGCTTATTATTCTTTGTTTTATCAATTGTTCCTACAAACAGAAACATTTAATTGGTATTTCTCTGGACTTTAAAAAAGAAAATACTATACACAAAATTAAAAATAAAATTTAACATGGTAAAAGTGGATTGATTCCCAATAACTCACTGCAGTCGATTAAGCATATGATATAAAATGAAAATACCTGTTAGTTCTAGAAGCCTGTCAGCTAGTGTACTTTTGCCATGATCCACATGTGCAATGATACTAAAATTTCTAATATCTTCAACAAGAAATTTAGACATGTCAGGTTTTTCCTAGAATGGGGAAAGAAATCACATGTAGGAGTATGAAATTTTCCTTATATGAAACAAATATACTAATTCAAAACATTTTCTTGCTCTTCAATTTTATTTCTAGTATTTATAGTGTTTACATATAATTATTCTGACTACAGATATATGACTGAGCTCATAACACAACATATCACAAGAAGACTCATCAAACACAACATTTTCATAGTCAAAGATGATCAATCAGGTAAATAAAAATCCCTTAATGCTTCCACCACTTCTGGGGCCAATGAGGAACTGAATTTATTTCCATGATTGCAGAATACAAGACATCTGGAACTTCTCAACAGTCTTGAGTATGCAGATTATCTAGCAGAAGTTCTTAAGGCAAAGGAGCTCAGAAAAGCTGAAAGAAAGAATTCTCTGCTCCTAGCACACATGAAATCATAAATCAGGTTTATTTAAAAATCTGTGTTCCTAATAAAGCCTGCAACATTTTAATTTAGATATTTTGTTACTTTGAAAATTTCCTGAAGAAATTTTTTTTTTTTTTAAATTGTGAGAACAAAAACCAGGGCTTATCATTACATTTTTAAATGTTTAAAAATTAAACTCCTGCTTTCTAATACACACATTTTGAACTTTTTACTTCAGCACATCAGAAACTGCTAAAAACTGGCATTCAAGTAAAATATTCATTTTGTGCACTCTATTTTTCCAGTCAATATTTCATAATCAATAAACAGCACGAAATTATAAAATTCACCTTTATGTTTTTGTATTTATAACTGCCGCAATCCAAAGGAGACAAAAGTACAATTATACTTAATTGCGTAAAAATATAAAACTAAATCTGATATTTCCACAGTAGATGTTTCCCTCATTTGAGTCAAAGGTACTGCACTATTTTTAAGAACTTTTAATTGTAATATATATATACACACACACACACACCCCACAGGGATTTTAGAATAGGCCAAAGTTGACTAATCACACAGACCTTACTTTCTACTAACTCATAACTTGCATTCAATATTTCACTTTTCTGCCTAATCTTTTCACAGCTATCATATAGTGCAGTTACTACAGTTACTGAAATCCCACGTTCTCCAACCACAATAGTCAAAACTGCAGGTTGTTTGGCTGAAATAAAATGGAATAATAAAAAGAAGCTAAGACATAGCCAATACTTCTCTTCGTCTTGCATTTCAGCTCTTTGTACTGCATCACACAACCCCCGCAAATAGCCACTGGACCTTTAATTGGTATTATCACTGAACAAATGAAGAAGCAGAGCCAAATGTCTCAAATGCAAAAAAAAAAAAAAAAAAAAAAAATTAGCAGGTTCCTTGGGAGGATTTTAGAATTAAACTGAGAAAGTTAAATGACTGGCTCAAGGTCACACTGGCAGCAGTGGAAAGGCGTGCAGCCTGCAGGCGCTCCACGCTCTCCGCCTCCCTTGCAGGAATCGGAATATGGGCTCACAGCCAGTTCCAGGAATCCCAGTACGTTTCCAAGATCGCATGTGGGGGCTGGGGGGGAGGGGCACTCTCCAACATTTTAAAAGGTCTCACCGGAGACTTAGAGGCCGTCACCTTGAGCTCTGCGGAGCTGTAGAGCCTGTCTGTGGTCCAGGAATTCGTAGCAGCCCTAACAGTCGGGGCTGACGGGTCCCTGGACAGCCCGGGTCGCGCGGCCCCAGTGGCCCGCGGTTTAAGCACCAGTCCCCGCCACCAGCCCCGGCCGGCTAGGGCCCACATGCCCTAGGAGGAGGCCTCAAGAGAGGGCCCTGGGAGGAGACGGCGCCATAGCTAGAGGCTTCGTTTATTCCAAATCGCCGCCTCTAGAGCGGGTGGCCAGGCCAGGACCCCGGCTGCCGACACACAAGGAACCACTGCACTACCCTACACACCAAGTGCCCATCGCTCCTGCGGGTGCGCGGACACAGCACCTCTAGTCCACGCCCGCACGCCCCGCGACGTCCTGACGTCAGTGCGTCTCTGCGCTGAGAAGGGAAGAGGTCACGTGAGTGAAAGCCAATCCTCTTTTTGAGTACTGGGGCGCCAGGGCACTGTAGTAGACGTTGCCTTGCGGTGTGCAGTAAGCCCAGTGCCGGTTGTCTCTCTTCTTCCCCACGACGGCCCCCGGCCCCCGGCCCCCGTGGAGTCTGACCTTTTAGGTCCCCGAGCCACCTCGGGAATTCCAGATGGACGATCACTCTAGAGCTCGCTGGTGGGGAGTGGTGGAGCTGCTGAGGCACCAGGAGCCCGAGTCCCGAGCCTGATGTGCGGGTCTCTTCAGCCCTCCCTAGGTGTCGTTGAGGACCCCAGGTTTAGGTCGTGGAACCTAAAGATGCTAATTTGGGGAACTTGCTTCCTACCTAATGGCAGAATGGTAATGGGAATTTTAAAATCTGGAAGTCGAACTGTATTTCCTGAGTAGTCATTTATTGCACTAATATTCTGAGAGGAAACAGGCTGATTGCAATGGTGAATCTAGGAAAGTTTTGGCAAGCAGTGAAAGTGGAGAAAGATCCCACTGTCTCCATTATCTTCAAGTTGCCGCTTCATCAGTTGTTTACCTTACATGGAGCACAGGGCTTTGGAGAAGGCAGAATGGGGGACAAAGAGCTGATGAGACCTGCAGGGTATCATGACTGTCTCCCAGTATTTCTCTTGGGTTTTTCTGTAAGTATCCAGAGTTTGGTGCAAATAAGAAAGATAACAGGTGTGTTCACCATTGTGATTCACCATTCACTTGGAAACTCACCATTGTTATTGAAATCTTCAATATTGTTTACGAAACTTTCCCCCCCTTAATTTGGGGGAAATTAAGGCTTTTAGGATCAAAATGTTCTTACAGCCTGTTTGCTCACGAAACTATTGAGTTAAAAGTGGTTCTTGGGCTGGAGTTGTGGCTCAGTGGCAGAGCGCTTGCCTTGCACATGTGAGGCACTGGGTTAAATTCTCAGCACCATGTAAAAACAAATAAGCAAAATAAAGATATTGTGTCCATCCTTTACTTAAAAAAAAAGAGAGAGTGGTTCTGGACACAGGACTAATTCTGTTGATAGAAATAACTATCTTGAAATGCATTGAGCATAATACTTTGTCAATGTTGCCCTGACTTTAATGATTTGAATATTATCCTGTCAAAAAGGAAGCTTAACACCAGTTAATGTGATAAGCACAGGTTTTAAATAGTAACATACTACTGCAATAGGAAACACAGTCCAGAGTGAACAAAATGCACTCTGGACAGAGATGACTGTACATTTTAAAGGAATCTGAGGTACAACTGGACTTGAGCAGAGTCAATGGAGTGGAAAGTAATAAAAGAGTGTGAGGGAGGTCCATGGAAAACCCATCTGGGTTTGTTAACTGGTGGTAATATTTTAAAATTCTAACCTAATGCTTGCCACTTGCCCCGTTTTAATCAAAAGGATCATACCCTGAGTTGAATCTCATTTTTTCTTCCTCTGTATGATCCAAGTGTCTTTTTTTCTGCGGGGGTTGGGGGGTAGTACTACTGGAACTTGACCTATGAGATACATTCCCAGTCCTATTTTGTATTTTGTTTATAGAGACAAGGTCTCACTGAATTGCTTAAAGCCTCTCTTTTGCTGAGGCTGACTTTTAACTCCTGATCCTCCTGCCTGGGCCTCCTAAATCGGAGTGCCTGGCTGATTCAGTGTCTTTAATTCCACATCTGTTTCTCACCTACATTTACTTGGTATTTCCATAAGTATTAGTCTCACACTTTTAGCACTGCAGTATCTTACAAAGCTAACATGTCCAGCCTACAACTGAAAAATAGATTCATTAGAAAAATACTGAGCACCACCATGTCAAATAATGTACTGGTTGAGGAAACTCAGAGAAATTTAGCAAATTGTTTGAAAATGTATAATGGGTGCTGTGGTTTTGATATGGTTTAATGTGTCCTCGAAAGATTCATATTCCAGAAGCTTTGTTTGTAATATAACAGTATTGAAATGGTGGGATCTTTAATAAGAGTTGATTAGACCATGGGGCATCACCTTCAGAATGGATTAATGTAGTTATCCCAAGAATGGATTAGTTGCCATGAGTACAGTTTATTGTAAAAGAGCAAATCTGTTTCCTGCTTACTCACACATGACCTTTCTTGAATGCACTCCTGCAGTGTGATGTTAGCCACAAAGGTCTGACTAAAAGCCCTTGTCAGCACTTCCTCTTATACCTCAAGAACTGTGAGTTAAGTAAACCTCTTTTACTTAGAAAGTACTCAGCCTTAGGTAATTCATTATTGCAACACAAAATGGACTGATACAATAGGTAAATGGGAAAATCTACATTTGAATCCAGATTGTTAGAAATCAAGGCTCATCTCTCTGAAATATTTTTAGCAGCGCACGTTTATTTTTCTGAGAATCTTCTGTGCATTGAAAGATAAGTAGTTGCCCATCCCCAGGAAAATAACTGGAGCCTAATCGTGTAGAGGGATTGACAAGAGCATCATCACATTTTCTCTATTCCTAGCCCTATTTTAGAGGGCTTACAGAGCCCTCTAGTGTAGGCATCTTATTATTTCCGTTGCACAGATAGCTAAGAAAAATGTGGCCCAGGCATTTTAAATAACTGGATAATCACACAGTGATAAAGCAGGACTATGAACCCAAGCAGTTTGGCTCTAGAACCTACATCCTAGACCATTCCATTAGTTTCCATTCTGTTGAGCAAGGAAACAAATGGGTACAATCATAAGACATTGACTAAGAGTTGACAGAGAATCATGGTCAAAATTGAGGCCTGTGATATTTTGAGGCAAGGATTTCTGAAGAACTCATTTAATTTTTCTTTTTTTTAATACTGTGGGTTGAACTAAAGGGCTCTCAACCACTGTGCCATATTTCCAGCCCTATCTTTTGTATTTAATTTAGAGACAGGATTTCACTGAGTTGTTTAGTGCCTCGCTTTTGGTGAGGCTTTGAATTCATGATCCCCCTGCCTTAGCCTCCCAAGCCTCTGGAATTATAGGCATGTGCCATCATGCTGGCTTCATTTAATTTTAAAAATCATAAATCATGGCCCATTTCACCCAAAGAACCGATGTATATTAGGGAGAGATTCCATTCTTATATAATCAATGCAAAACTTTTTTTTATTTATGTTTTTATACAATAATGATGTTTTTGCTGGGACTGTCATAACAAAATACCACAAACTGAGTGGCTCAAATAACAAGTATATTTTCTCATGGTTCCAGAGGCTGGAAATACAAGGTGAAGGTGTCTGCACAGTTGGTGTCTTCTGAAACCTCTTTTCTTGGCTTGTAGCTCTCCACTTTTATGCTGTGTCCTCACATGGTCTTCCCTCTATATGTTTCTGTGCCCTAACTTCCTCTTCTCATGAGGACACCAGTCATATTTGATTAGGGCCAATGTCAATGCCCACATTTTAACTTAATTACCTCTTCAAAGACCGCCATCGTCAAACAGTCATATTCTGAGGTACTACAGGCTCAGGCTTCAACATATGCACCTTAGCACTGGAAACACAATTTAGCCCATAACAAAGGGAATGATAAATTAAAACATATAAATGACAATTTTATGACTACTAATTTCTGTTTCAAGATTATTGGTATTGTGGAGCATCTCTAGCTCTAGCAATACCATTGAGTTTTTACAATAACATCACTATAGTTGTTAAAAGCATGTAACAATCTCAAGGCATATTCGTGCAGTGTTAAAGGATCGCTGGTGCTTCTATTACACACATAAAATGGTGCCATCATGTGTCTACAGTGTAAATTACAACTTAGAATTCATTTTTTTTAAAGCTGGTTTTTAAATTTTCTATTGTTTTCTTTTAGGTTTTTCTTTTTTTTAATTTTGAAAATATATTGGGATTTTTCCAACTGTTTTATATCACAAATAGAAAGTATTTGGTGAAGAGGAGGAGAAAATAACTTGAATTTTATATGGAAAACAGAGTCATTCTATGAAGAACCTTAGAATTACAACATCATCCTGTGCAGAAGCCATTTGGGGAAGCTTTCTTTGACATTGTATAAAATTTATTTAATAAGAAAATGAAGTGATGAAAAAGAGAAAAAAAGGATTTTCTATTTTAATAATCTAGGTGAGACACAGCAAAGTTCTGGATAAATCAATGACTTAAAAAATGAGAAGTGGAAATTAATAGACATTTTGAAGACAAATAACAAGGTTAATTTGATATGGAAAGAGGGAGGAGTCCAGGAAAACTGAATTTTTCTTTTAGCATTGATAGATTGGATAATAGCATTGCTATTTAACAGAATGTAAAATTTAAATATTCACATTAATATCCAGTAAGGGGAAAAGTGCAGGGCTACAGTTTGGGAAGCCATCTGTAAAAAGATAACAAAAACTGTGATGTTGGGTGACTTTTTGAAGTCAGAGCATAGAAAATTAAATTTTTGATAGGAGAGAAAGTCAACATACTCCATAGTATCCTTTTGTGAAATGGAAGATTATATGGGTATACATTTACATTTTTCAAAATTTTCCTCTAAGCATCTATACTTGGGTTCTCCAGAGAAATATAATCAACAGCCACTTTATTATTCAAGCCATTTTATACACCATTGCTAGAGTAAAGTTCCTAAAGCAGAAGCGTAAATGTATTATATTTCTTGATTACACTGGGTTCTCATACATTCAGGACTCATTTATATAAGATATAGATACACACACATATATATATCCATATAGACAGATATTGAAAATGAAAATTTTAAGTAAGTGGCTCACACAGTATTAGAGCCAGCAAATACAAGGTTTATAGCCCAGGCTGATAGGCTGAAAATTCAGATAAGAGTTGATGTTGTATCTTAAATCCAAAATCTGCAGGGAAATTCAGGCAGGATGTCTATTTTGTGATGCTGAGGCAGAATTCCTTCTTAATCTCTTTCACAGGACTTATAGTAGTCAAGGAGAAGAAACCAGGCTGCACCTCCAATAATTTGCTTACAGATATTTTCAGCTGAATACCCAAGTTCAATGCACTCAATAGAACACAATTCAGCTAAATTTTCTGCCACTTAATAGCACTGATTTGATGATCTTTTCTCCAGTTTCTAATAACATGCTCCTCACTTTGGCCTGACATCACCAGAAGCATCTTTACATTTTTGCAACAATTCTCTTCCTGACAATGTGTATTATCTAAGATGACAGAAACTTTCTCTACACCTCTCCTCTTTCTGAACCCTCCCGCAACAGACTCCTTTGACATCTAATTTTCTACCAACAATCTCTAGGAAAAGCTAAACATTTTCTTTTCTGTAACTCAAAACTCTTACAGTCTCTCCGTGTTACCTAATTCTAAAGAAACTTCCACATTTTCAGATATTTGTTATTTCCTTCCTGTTACCAAAATCCATATTAGTTTTCTGGGTTTGTCATAACAAAATGAAGGTTTAACTAACATAAATTTATTGACTCACGAGTTCTGGAGGCTGGAAGTCTGTAATCAAGGTTTCAGCAATGTTAGTTCTTTCTGAGAATGGGCAGGGAGAGTTTGTTCCATTCCTCTCCACTATCTGTTGGTGATTTGCTGGAAATCTTTGGCATTCCTTGGCTTGTAGCTGCATCACTCCAATCTCTGCCTTCATCGCATGGTATGTTTCCAGTGTCAGTCACCACCATCTTTTCCTCTCTGCATGGCTGTGTCCAAAATTTCTCTTTTCATAATAACATCAATAATATTGGGTTAGGACTAATCATAATGGCCTCATTTTAACTTGGTTACCTCTGTAAAAGTCCTATATACACATAAGTCACATTCTGGAGTACTGGGGATTATGATTTTATCATTTCATTTGGGAGAGACATAACTCATTGCATAAAATTAATGAAGAGCTGACCTCCAGCCCAGCTAATGTCAACAACCTTCTCTATAAATCTTGATAGTGGTTAATAACCTGAATGGACCTCATCTTTCTGAAATTGAAAAATGAATCAAACCAAGAATTTGCATTGAAATCTATAGTGATTTGTGAACTTATCTTAAAATTAATCTTAGTCCAAAGAATTTTTAATAGGAACCACTTTTAAAGTATTTAGGTTCAAGTGAAAATATTACAAGCCCACAAATATCAATAAAAACTTGTGGTACATCTTTTTCAGATAACCACAGAAATATATCTTGCCCAACATGCTCTCTGCATAACCTGACCACACACCCACCATATTAGTTTTCTGTTGTTATGGAACTAACTGCCATGGATATAGTACCTAATAGACTACAAATTAGTAGGGAAAAGTCCAGCATGGCTCAGCTGGATTCTCTGCATAGTATTCCATAAGGCTGAATTCCAGGATATGGACCTTTTTAAATCTACTTCCAGGTTCATTTGGGTTGCTGGCTGCTATAGTTTGAATATGATTTTTTGTCCTCCAAGGGTCCATTGTGGTTAAAGGCTTGTTCCCTGTGGTGGTGCTATTGGGAGGAGGTACAACCTTTGGTAGGTACAGCCTCATGGACCTCCAGGTCTTCAGGAGGTTGTCCTTGAAAGGGATAGGGACTCGGAATCATATCTCTTTCTTTTTTTCCTCGCTTGAGATATAATGACCTGCTTGCTCCTGTACACACTCCCACCATTGTTATCTACTGTGATGTGATGTACCATCGCCATAAGATGAGCTGATGCAGGTGTCATGCACTTGAAACTCCCAACCCATGAACTAAGTAAACATTTTCTCTTTACTAAGTTTATTGCCTTGGGTATTTTGTTGTAGTGGGGAAAAAAAAAAAACCTAACTAAAACCCTGGCAGAATTCCATTCCATTGGAAACAGTGATTCCCATTTCCTTGTTGGCTATCTGTTGGGAGGAGCTCTCATGTCCTAAAGGCTATCCATATTCCTTGATACATAGTCCTCTCCATCTTCAAGCCAACTATGGAACATCAAATGTCCTTTGTGCTTTGTATCTCTGACTTCTTCCTCTGTCTCTAACCAGAGAAAACTCTGCTTTAAAAAAACTTGCATATTAGGTTAAAGTCAATTGACTAGTGATGTTAATTTTATCCTCTTTGCTAAGATGATACACATTAATTGTAAGTGACCAGGTCTTCAGATGATTCCCATCATCAGCCTGTGAGCTACCATGGATTTTTCCAAGCTTGGGCAAGTTAAATAACTTACCCACATTCATACATATAGCTTATAGCAAAATGGCATTTAAACACTGTCTTGCAAATTTCAAAATTAATTCATTGAACAGTTATTTAAACTTCTAATTTGAGTTTTAAAGGATGAGTCTCATGTTCAGTCTGAACATGAAATGGGGGATGGTATTCCACATGGAAGTTCCTATGTAAGCAAATGCATAACATGTGCAGGGCACGGCAGACTCTTCTAGATTACAAGAAGTTTTGCAAGAAATGAAGTTGGAAAACGAATTAGGAGATGGCCATGTGAATAGGAGCTTGGATTTCATGTTGCTAGTAACCGTACCCACTGCAAGGTTAAAGAGATTTTAAGCAGGAAGCAGCAGAGTAAATTTATGTTTCATGTAGATCATTTTAAAAGCTGCCTGGTGACAAGAAATAAACTAGTTCCAAGATATAACAATGACAGCCAACACAGGGACAGTGATAGTGCAGCTAAAGAACTGAATTTAATTAGAAGGTAAAATTAAACTGCCTTTAAAAGGATATGGAGTGTCAAAGAGGCAGTTACCAAACATACAAAGGCATAGGAAAATAAAAAAGAGGCTCTCCTAGTTCACGTGTTAAATGTAACAACTAGCCTCTGATTTCTATTCATGACAGCCATCAGCTATTGTCTAAAAAAGTAAGTAGTACTAGAAGATAAGAGGCAGAATTGTGTTTTGTTTTCTACTTTTGAGACTCCTGTGGCAGTTAGGTGAAGATTAATTCAACCACTTTCTAGCTTCATGAGATATTATTCTAAAACCAAAATCTAGAATACATCATGCTAAGAGAAATAAGCCTTATTTAGAAAGTCAATAGTCATATATTTTCTCTTATATGTGTAAGCTAGAGATAAAACAGAAAAAGGAGAGATCTCATGAAAATAGAAGGGAGACCAGTAAAGTAGAGGGTGGAGATTAGGGAAAGGGAGAAGAGGAGAGAAAGAACAGGTACAAGGAATGAAATAGTACAAATCATTCTGTGTGGAGGTAAGAATACATCATTCTGAAGTTACTGTAATATTAAATTGCAATTCATCAGTAAAAATATTTTAAAAGACCAAAGGTGATTATTCACATATTCTTCAGTGACTCTTATGATTCTTAAATTTAGCAATAATTGAAAGTTCTTTCTTTTGATGTTTGGGGTGTGCAAAACCTATTTGATGCTCCAGTTTAATGAAATGCTTTCCATTCACCATATTACACACTGGTGACTAAGCTATTCTTTTCATGAATCAGATAACTTACATAAACCCACAACAATGCCAGACAATGGATGTGCTTTTTGGATGGTCATATATTTGGAAACAAATGTCTTCACTAATAAACCTCTCAAAGCTCTATTTTCTTCAGGAAGCTATGTCAGGGAACATGTATATTTCACTAAAGATTAGTACTTCATTGGAACTTTTGATGAATTTTTGCTAATATTTAATTTTATATGGATTTTAATACATGTTTGATTCTGGCCAAATCCTTAGCTAGAATGGCCCCCAAAGTGGCAAGAATGGAATTCCCATAAAGAGAGTACCCCCAAACTATTCCCAGATAGGGGCCAGTCGAGATTCCAAAGAAAGAAACACTATACTCCAGGATGATCACTTCAAAGCATTTATTAGAAAACTTATTGCAGAGTGCAGCATATCCTTGGTTGGACATTGAGAAGGGATGCTCTGACTAGGTGTTCCCAAGGAGAGGTATTTTTGTTTGGAGTTTATAAGAGGGATTAAGGATTTGGCTCAGGACTGGAGCTATTTTGCTATGTTTTGGACAATAACCTAACTGGCCTTTATCAATGCCTGGGAATGTTCAGGGATTGGGTTTAAGCCTGATGGAGAAAGCATGTAGCTGGCTGGTGACAGAGTGATCAACACACTCTATGTTTCTCAGTAAGGACAAGAGCAAAAGCAAGGGGACCTTGGGGAACACTGCAATGTGTGATTTTTATCCGATAATCCCTTGGCTCTGCCTAACTATATTTTAGTGTATTCCTATATTTATGTACTTAAAAATAAATGCTGTAAAGAGAATGGGAGAGGGGAGGGAGGATGGAAGGGAAAAGGAGGAGGGAGAGAAGGAGGAATCATGAACTGAAATCAATTTCCATGTATATATGATTTTCTTGGGATGAACCCAACTACTATGTATGACCATAAACTTAAAAAAAATGTATGTTGTAACCAATTGAAATGTTGTGTTTTTAGTTTTTTTTTTTTTTTTTTTTTTTTTTTCAAATTCTGGGAGAAAGTATCAGTTCTCACAGCCAATGAAAACAAGCTTTTCTGAGATGAGGATTTAGATCTACTACTGGTACTAAGGAATAAGTCATTCTGATCCAAACCACATGGCTCTTAGACAATGTCAGCAATGTTCTCCAAAGGAAACACAGTGCTGGCAGGAAATGATAAGGCAAGTTGGATGTTGAGTAGTAACAAATATCCATTACTAGGATAAAAGGACTCATAAGTAGTCTTGGAGAATACATTTTTAAGTTCTCAAATGCCAAGGAATATGAATCTTTATTTCTTGAGGGAATTACTTTTCTTGTGGCTTCATTTGTCTTATTAAAAAATTACTTTAAGGGCTGGGAGCGTAACTCAGTGATATAGTGCTTGCCTAGCAAGTGTGAGGTACTGTGTTCACTCCCCAGCACTGAAATAAACAAAAACAAACAAAAAAGTTCCCCTAAATCTCTTTAGCATATACTTCTTACAGGTTTTACTTTTTCGCTTCTCTGACATGTTTTGCTTTTTATGTGAATCATTATTTATATAATGCTGTTTAATTTTTCTTCTTCTATTTCCTCTAATTTATATTATTAGTTTTAGACTTATTCAACACCTCACATTAGTATTAATTTACGTGAAAGTGAGCTACCCCTGGGAGCATCATTTCCCTTAGGCTTATGTTTTCCTTGTCAGTTGTAAAACTTACTTATTTTTTATCCCATGAAGGGAATTGTCACATCTGAATAAATAATATCAGAAATAAACATTTATAAATTGTACTAAGAATGTGAGGAAAATAAATGTCAAAAAAAACCCTGGAGGCTTTATGCAAAAGAAATACTGTAGCTTGCCTTCCATTTCACCATGTAATACAATGTTTTTGCAGAAATGTTGGCAGCACATGAACAGCTTTGCTTCACAAGTAAGTCTCCCATCAAAAGCTTCTGCCAGGGCCTGGATTGTGGTAAAGAGCTTGCCTATCATGTGTGAGGCATTGGTTTTGATCCCCGGAACCACATAAAAATAAACAAATAAAATAAAGGAAGATATTATGTTCGCCTACAACTAAAAAATATATGTGTTAAAAAAAAAAAAAAAAGCTTCCACCAGGGTCACAAGAATATAACACTTTTTCCCAGATGCAGTTGTGTTCACCTGTAATTCCAGAGTTGGTGTTCACCTGTAATCCCAGCAACTCTGAAGCCTGAGCATTATGGTTTCAATGTATGGTATTCCCAAAAAAGCTCATGTGTGAGACAATGCAAGAAAGCTGAGAGGTTAAATGATTGGGTTGTGACAGCTCCAAACTAATCAGTGCATAAATCCCTTGTTAGGGATTAACTGGGTTGTAACTATAGGCAGGTAGGGTGTGGCTAATAGAGGTAGGTCAACAGGAGCATTTCTTTGGCTACGTATTTTTCCCTGAAGAGTGGAGTTCGCTCTCTCTGCTTCCTGATGCCATGTCCTGACCAGTTTTACTCCACCACGATCTTCCACCATGATGTTCTGCTTCATCTTGGCCCAGAGCAATGGAGCCAGCTGTCTATGGACTGAGACCTCTGAAACTGAACTCCAAATAAACTTTTCCTCCTATAATTGTCCTGGTCATGTTGTTTTGGTCCCAGCGGGAGAGGGGAGGGGAAGCTGAATAAAACTCTAAGGGAAGATGATCACAGATACTGGGCCAGCTTTGACAACTTAACAAGATCTTGTCACAAAATAAAATAGGATAAGACTGCGGATGTAAATCAGAGGTAGAATGCTTCTGGTAAAATACTTCTGCTTTGATTCCCAACTCCATGTCCTTACAGTAGGGTTGATAGCTGCTCTTCTATTTAGCAAAAGATGAATCTCTGTCATCTCAGGAATTTTCTTCCTTTCATATGAATGGGCTGTTGTTGGCCATGATGGAAAAATCATTTTTCTACTACAAATGCATCATTCTTATCAAGAATTTTCCCCTAGATGCTGATAACAGATTGACCCTTAATCATTAGTTTTTCAGATTTTGGTGTATTTGTCTCTTTCTAAACCCTCGTAGGTTATTTTTCTGGAAATTGTGAGAAAACATTCTAGCTTTGTAGATTTTAAAGCAGATTTTTTTAATTAAATAAAATTAAATTATATTTAAAATTTTTGTTTCTCTGAAAATTTTTGTTTCTCTATACACTTCTTTCCAGGGAGTGAAAATATAAAGACTACAAAGCAGAGAGTTTTCCTTGAAAGAGCACCCTTATATCAAGACACTTGAAATTAAAGCTGTAAGCTAAGTAGTTGTGTTTCTCATACTTAAAGGAAATAGAGCTGTTGTTTTATCAAATAGAATATGAAATAGAGTCAATCTGTTATTAAAATCTAGAAGAAAATTATTGATAAGAATGATGCATTTGCAGTAGGAAAAATGTTTTTTCCATCATGGCCAACAACAGCCCATGCATACTAACAATAATATTGAAATATGTACTCTATCTTACTGTTTTCCTCAATCTACCATAACCACTTTCACTCACTGATAAGAATAAAATTAAAATCGGACTTGAAATACCTTGAAAAAATTGTAATAATGATAAAACCCCAAAGATTATGAAGTAACAATATTGTAATATTGAAACAAAAAGATATAACAGAGCATTGAGAAAGATTTTTTTGCCCTTAATTGCTAAAGAAAATATAGCCAAGCCATTTGTTCATCTTTACTGAGTGGTACCTAGTGGATTTAGTCAATATCATAAATAATATCTAGGTAATAAAGGGCTTTCTTAACCTTTTATATTTCTAGAGAGAGGAGAGAAAAGGAAAATGTGTTTCTGAGTAGAACTTGGTGATCTTTATACAGGTGAGAATTTTGATATTCATATTCAGTCTTTTTGGTCATCCAGAAATCCAAAATAATTGCTTAAATAAATAAAATAATCAATTGATGACACCATGAATATATATAAATTTCATCTAAACTCTGTCTTTCATCAAATGTTTTAGTCAACTTTTTTGCTACTATTACCAAAAGACCTAATAAGAACAATTCTAGAGGAGGAATAATTTATTTGGGGGCTCACAGTTTGAGAGGTCTTAGTCCATAGATGGCCAACTCCACTCCTTGAAGCTAGAGGCAAGAGCATCATGATGGAAATGTGTGGCAGAGGAACAGGGGACATGGCACCAGGAAGCAAAGACAGACACTCTGCTGACCAGATATGAAACATATGCTTCAAACCCATGTCCCCATTGACCCACTTCATCGAGACACACCCTACTTGCTTTCAGTTACACTTAGTTAATCCTTATCAGGGGATTGACACATTGATCAGGTTAATGCTCTCATAACCCATCATTTCATCTCTAAACTTTCTTGCATCATCTCACAGATGAGCTTTTGGGGGACACCTAAATCATAACACCTGTAACAATCTGATGATCCATTCTACAAGGTTATTATAAAATTATTTGGTGTAGTAAAGTGTTGAACTCAGCCTGCTAATTGACTCTTTTACCCACTAGCTGATGGCCTTGTGCAAGTTATTTAATCTCTATTTCTCTTTCTGTAAATGAGATGACAATACCTCTGAAGAGTATTACAAAAACTATAATGACCAAAATCTAAAGTTTATACAACAATGCCTAAGTGGTCATAGTTATTAGTTATAGATATGGTATAATCAATATTAAAATATATATCTTTAAGTACCAGTCTGTTTAGTTTGTAACCAAGCATCAAGAATAGAGTCTGGTGCTCAGTGGTAGGTTAAGGTGTGTGACCCACTGTTACTTGACTGGTGACCTAGAAAAAAGCAGCTCTGTTTAAAGAAATTCAAATTCTAAATGCTTTTAAACAATGTAGAAAAAAAATTACTCTGACATTCTGTCTTGGTTTCTGCTGAGAATTCCTAAATGTCAAATTATCTGCCCTTGAACAAAAAATTTCAGTTACTGGAATTTGGATACATGAGAAGTCCCAAGTTTAAAAAAGGAGAATTAGCATAAAAGACCACCGGAGTACTTGACCTCCACCTATGAGGTTGGTATCAAGTACAAAAAAAAAAAAAAAAAATAGATCCAGATAGAATTGAGAGGATTAGCCAGGTTATCTGAGTCAGAACCAGAAACCTCTTTTGTTAGTGACTCGGTGATATAGAGAGCTAGTTCAGGCAGCTACCTGCTATAGGGAAGAGTTGAAAAGCTTCCAATGCTTAGAGATGTCTTGAAAATGGGATAGAACATGCCTCACATGGAAAACACTGAATCATATTAGTATATTTTTCTTGACCTCTGATGAAGAGTAAGAATCAGGAAAAAAAAAATTAGCCCATAGTAGTCCTTCTGAATGTTATTCACATAAATTGAACATTTTAGGTATAGATAAAATTGAAGTCCTCCCCCATTTTTATTTTGGTTTTTGCTGCATATTATTAGGAACTTTTATCTAGATTGAATATCACAGACTTAGAAGAAGCATTGAGTCTGTTGGTTTCCACGGCTTGCCTCAAAGAAACAACTTCACCCCACACTAGGAAACTGAATCTACTTTTCCACATTATCAAATTTATGTCTGTATGCTGTTTATGGTGTTTGTAAACCCTAAAAAGTGTTATATGATACTGGATATTGGCAGGATTTTTTTTTTTTTTTTGGCTGTAGCATCTGTTGAGAGTGTCAGAGTACAAATTTAGAAACTTTATATATAGCCAGTTCGTCATCTTTTCACCAACTGATTTGCTTTAAATTTATCAAGTAAAGTTACATTTGTTGGAGGATCTTTCCACATAAAATACAGACACCAGATACAAAATAGAGGTATGTGCCTGATATTACTGATCCTTTTAAAAGACTTGGCATTTAAATAAAATATGAAGCTGGGTTATGTAAGATCTCCAATACCACTAGTTAGTACATTACATAAAGATTTGCATGCTGTAAAAACTCAGTATTTTCTCAAATGAAATTACTTTCCATGCTTCATAACAACATGTTTTTATGACTGATATGGTTATAACACAAGAAATTTTAAGTTATTTATATTGTAAGTAGTTAAAAGATTTATTTCTAAGTCCTGATTTTAGTTCATATAATTCATACCTATACTTTTATACACATTCTTAATGAAAATTCTTGATTTATTAAATCAATGTATAAATTGCTGCATCTAATTTTAGAAAAACTTTCTGTATTTTTACTGAACTAAAAAATTTGATATATTTAACAATTGCTACTTGAATTTGTTTTTTTATTAATGAAGCTCTTAAAGTCAATGCTGCTTATGCAATTTCATTTTAAATTTATTATAGGTAGTATTCCATAAATGATTATAATTATATGAATAACTGCTTTTGACTTATAAATTTACTTATTTAAAACAAGAAGTTTATTAAATAAAAATAAAGATTAATATGTTGAGTTGAAGAATCATATCTGTTCAACTAAAAAAGTCTCTAGTCTCTAATTTTTATTTAGAGTTACTATTACTTTCTAACAGCTTCTTTTTCCACCACCTCTTTCTCCTCTTCATTTTTTCTTTTACCTGGTAATTCTGTCCTTGAGATCTAAGTCAAAGTCATGCATTCCTCTTCACTCCAAGAAGTGAGTAGAAACAATGTAGAGAGAATGTAGGAAAAAAAAAATCCATTCCATTACTAGTATTGTGCCTTCCTCCGACTCAGTGAGAAGCCCACGTACAACATCTAAGAATTAGGAAATAGGTTTGTAGAGTTTTGTTTTTACTCTGGAGAAAAGAGAGGCTGCTGGCAAACTGTAAGTCTCTAGGAAAATCAAACTCAGTCTCAATATTATTTTCAGCTATTTACTTTCTGACTTTGGTGTGTGTGTGTGTGTGTATTTTAAGTGAAAAACTGACACTGCTTAAGAGAACACTTTTCAGATGTGTACCGAGTTTTAAGCTTTTTCTCTTAAACTACTAAAAATAGGATATTTGGGGAAGAATGTTAGTTCTTTTAGGCCAACAAAAGTCAATTTAGTCAAAAGTCACAACCTGAAGATATTAAAACTCCAGAAAAAGTAGTTCAAAGTAACACATTTTGTAAATGACTTTCTAGCATTTAGTTCCATAATTCTTTTCACAATACTTAATTTCCTCTTCCAAAGAATACCTTTTGATAGGAATTTGGCCATAATTATATCATCATGTAAGTGTCTCAAAAACTTATGAATTCATGAACTTAAAAAACTCCTCTTATTTTTTAGGATGTCAAACCTGGGACAATTTGACACTGACTTTTACCAATCTAATTATACCATTGATAATCAGGAGCAAAGTTTTAATGATTCTAATGCCTATGGAAATCTTTATGGATCAAGAGAGTAAGTATTTTATATTAAGTCAGTATACACCCATTTTGAGAATTGTTCATATGATAACAAGGGATTTCAAGTAGAAGAATTTCTTTGGGAGAAGACAAGCTTCTCCTTACCATATCTCAGTAAAGTACCCACATTGAAATAATAGGAAAGGGCAGAGAAATTAATCCAATTTTCTGTGAATGCCCCTTTTCACTTGGAATCCATGCCAAGTTAATATCTTCTCTCTCTATTTTTTTCAACTAGCACTTAAGAGGGCACCTGAATGCAAGCACTAGGCAAGTGCTTATTCCTTTTACCTGATCTTTTTCAAGACACTGCTTGCAAAATAGATTTCATCTAATTTAATAAAATTTTAAGTGTTTTACTTTGTGTCTGAAATTAAGACTATTACAAACCAAAGATAAGGGTTTACAATGGAATCCATCGTCTTCCCTCACAAAATTTGAGATTTTATTTTTGGGAGTTGGGTAATTAAATATGCATTTGTAATATACAGATAGTAGAAAAAATGCTATGATGGAATCATCATGAATATATTTCACAATGTATTCATTATTTGAGATAAAATTTGAACTTGAACTGAAAATAAAACAATTATTAAGAATTAAGTATTTGCCTTTACTCATGACAAAGTAATGTATATACAGTGAGGAGCATCTGGTTCAAGTTCTGCCTTTACCATTGGTTGTTCTCATGACATTGGGAAGACTTCTCTGTCTTCATCTGAGACATAAGGACATTACTCATAACAACTTCATGGAATTGTAATAAAAATGATTATGATGATATGTAGGAAAGTGTACATTTAAAAACACAATTTAATTGTTATATAAGTATAGTTTTAAAAAGTAATTAATAAGCCTTAAGTCACTTAAACTTACTGTTTATTTGGTCATATTATTCTTTTCCAATGATGTTTTATGGGTCTGTTAGTGAACTAGGCACTTCAACTTTCATAATAACTAAATTTACCAGGCAAAACTTTCTCTCTTAGGAACAATTATAAGCTTTATAAATTAATTCACTGTATCTTCAAATAACCTTATAAGATAGGTACTACTACTATTCTCATTTTACATATGAGAAACTGGACACACAGAGAAATTAAGAAACTTTCTCAAGGTTACTAATAAGAAATGGGGTTAGGAATGTAAATCCGGTGTTGTTTGATGAGGCCCACAATGATGGTTAACATATGATTTGTTGTATAATGAAGATATATTAGCATAAAATGGTGCTGTTAATAATAATGGTGAGATAGTACTAATAAACTGGACCACTATAGGCAAACTAGGATGTGTGGTGTCCATGCCCGTCCAGAAAATCTAGGCTAAATAACCTCACAACCAAGATTCTTAAAGGCTTTTTAAAACAAACAATAAAAATTACCTTGAAATCTCCAAATGGAAAGACGAAAAGACAGAATAAATATAAGAGGCACTGGGAAGCTCTTCTGTTCAACTCTGCTTGGGGAAATTTGGTCACTGTTTTCATTGACTGATCCATCCTACCCACATAGGCAAATGGATACTACTTTCACAAGCTTCTTCCTAGCCACACTTGCTGAACCATGCTCTAAAGATAGGGAAATGTATTGGGATTTATTTACAACTGTAAAAGTGAAGTATCTGGAATTTTATCTCATTCAGATCCCTGTTCTATGTTGTCTGGCATTAGTCAGGTGACCTTTTATGTCTTACACTTTGGAAAGTAAAGTAACATCATAAATGTACTTGCAGCAAAGAGAGTAGTATTAACTACCATCTACATTTTCAGACTGAAAAAATTAAGTACAACAAAAGACAAAAATTTTATCCTTAAGCAAGAACTTATGGATCACAGCTTTCTCCATCCACCCCATCTGACCCAATTTTCTTTCCCCATTTGATTTTTCATATCAACATTTCCCAGAAGTCAAGATGATAAAGAGATGGAAATTAATGTAACCAAATGAGGGCAGCTCACGATTTTGTTGATTAGGGTAATGGCCTAGCCTGTTTCAGATGCTGTTATGGTTTGAATGTAAGGTATTCTCACCAAAGTTTCTGTGTTAATGCAGAAATGTTCAGAAGTGAAATGATTAGACTACTCTCAGTGACCTAGTCAGTCCATCCTAGTGGACTGGGTGATAACTGCAGGCAGGTCAAGTATGGAGGTTGGTCACTGGGGGTATGCCCTGGAAGGGTTCATCTTCCCTGCTGTCCCATTCTTTCTGTCTGCTTCTAGCAACCATGAAGTAAGTGGCATTCCTCCACTGCCTCACTTGGGTCCAGAGCATGGAGTAGGCACACCATGGATTAAACCCCTGAAACCAGTTGAACATCACAATGGAAGTAGAAACTTTTAATTTGGGAAAAACAAAACCTCTAATAAAGTATGTAGCTAATGATTATGTGAAAAGGCACAGAAAAGTGACACTACACAACAAACATATTTCTAAACACAAAAATTATAACTGAGCTTTCTTATGATGATTTTTAAAATATTTGCATTAGAGGATACATTTTAAGTCATATTGAGTCCAAAACAGGTAAAAATATTTCCTGATTGTGACCACCTAAATACGTTAGTGTAAAGTAAAGATAAGATTTTCAAAGCTAATTGAAGTTTTATGTGAGTATGAGTGGTGAAAGGGGGGATATTGAAAAAATGGTGATTGTTTTATAGCTCAGAGACAGAATTCCTGGTATGGGTATAGTGGAGATTCTTCTGATAGGAAAACACAGGATGGGTAGGATATTGTGGAAATTATTTCAGGTGTTCCAGGGAAACCAAAATGTGTAAAAGCTGAAGGTAACTAGGGTATAAGGGCCACAAACTCAGCTCTCTGCTAATGTCAGTTTCATTGAGGAAGGGACCCCAATCACAGATGCACACTATTCCTGGGTGCAAGGAAGTTATTTAAACTGCATCCAAAAGTCTCAGGAAGCAAAGAGCTTGTAAATGTTTAACTAATGCTTATTACTCACTTTTGGTTTTTTTTTAAACTTTTATTTATTTATTTATTTGTTTGTTTGTGATTTGTTATAATATGTTCATACATATACACGATAAAACAGTATAATTTGACCAGTTTCATTCCCCAGTACCTCCCCTTTCCCTCCACTCTCTCCCCTGATCCCCTTCTTCTATTCTATATTTTTAATTTATTCTAATTAGTTATACTTCACTCATTTCTCATGTATTCAACACTATTCTAAGTCCTCTACTTATTTTTGCTAATTTAGTTCACAACAATGCTATGACTTCTGTTCTATATTCATCTTACAGATGAAAAAAACTGAGGCATAGAATGTGAAGTGGTTTCCTGAGATTATAAAATGGCAATTCAGTCACAAGGAGTTTCAACTCCATAGGTTGGGTTTGCTAAGCCACACATCTTGGTTCAGGAAAAATCCTATGATTGGAAGATGGTTAAAGGCAGAGATGTTAACTCCACAGCCTTAGAAGTAAAATAATGGAAATATGACCAAGAATATTGCTGATTGTTCTAAAGGAGCTTTATAGTCACCTTCTAGTTGTTTCAAGTGGCATTTACAGAAAGAGGAGATGTTTACTAACAAAGATAATGTTTAAATCCTTCAATCCATAGTCCACTTCTTTTGGTCTAATTCAGTAGGAATTTATTTCATCTAGAATAATTTGATGACTTAGAAGTCATCACAGTTTCACTATCTGCCTTTTTATAGTGCTAATAAAAATGCTGTATAATTGAAAACAAAATGATTTTTGGTACACTCTACAAAATCATCACTGCTATGTGGGGTACAGATATGATGTACCTTTAAGGTCTTAAGTATTGAGTGTAGTAATCTGACATTATTTCTAATAGGTTAATCATTCAGTGTTATAGGTAATAACACTGAATGATGTTATAGGTAATACAAAATTTCCAGTCCTATTCTCTCTGTTTTTTTTTTTTTTTTTTTTTTTGTGTGTGTGTGTGTGAAAAGATATAGAAAGCTTAACATATATCACTAAGAATATAAAAGAACTTGCTGGTGTAGCCATTTTGAATTGGCACAACCTAGTAAAATGGATAATACCAGAAAACATGGGACTAAGTAGATTCATAGTATGTGGTTAAAATCATAATTCCTCATAACACTTTCAGGAAAAATGCCTGAAAGACAATTGAGTTATTTATAGAGTGTTTGGGGGTAAAACTATGAACTGTTGATGTGATTCTTTTGGTATCACTTCAGTTTTGTTCATTAAGACGTAATAGTAAATATTATAGTCAATGTTTACGATGTTGAAGTTATAAAACAAAAAAGAATTTTAATTTTTACAGTCATGGAATGTGAACGTGATAATTTTTCTAAATAAATCATTTTGACTTTTCCTCAAAATGGAAAAATTTTAAAATGCTCACTATCTTAAATATGTGGTGGAGAAATTTTAATATTATGCCCCATTATAATAAGGATGAGAGAGACCAAGCTGCTGTTGGAGAAGTTTTACTGGATGAGGGAGCAAAGCAGGATAGAGGAAAGAGGAGGGGACAGGATTTGGCTGGTGATGGGCATATATGTATTTTCTAATGTGTAAAAATGTGTTTTTCCCTTTTGTGGGAGACACTGGGTTAAAATAGCTACCCATGTTGAGTCCCTCCATTCACAGAGCTTGTTCTACAGGTAGTAACTGTGGAAGTTATACTTCCTCTAACCTAGTTGGCAATGCCTGAGCATGATTCATGGTGAAGCCAGGCAAGTATGTCAATGAAAATCTTATTTAGATACATCATTGGGTCATTTTTCTTTGCCCTTTGTATTTTTCTAGAAAGGCATACATTAAAAAAGATACACTAGGGCAATTTTACTCATCAGTTTGTCATTTGTTTTACTGGTACTTTTGATAGTTTACCTACTCTATTAGAAAGAGGGGTGGGGGGATTACTAAATGAAAACTATAGTAATCAGCCTATACTGTGGGAAGTTCAAAAGGTTCCTTACCCTTAATGAGCTACAGTTGAGTTCGTGAATTATTAAATGTGTGTCTCTCCATCTCTATGGCTTTATTTGCTAAAATAGTTATTTTATTGATCAAGTTTATACACATAAAAGATTTAAGTGTGTTATTCTTATACTTTATATTAAGATTAATGTCAGAAGGAAATATTCAAAAGCCATTCTGTAAATATTTTAGCATGAGCAGATCACAGTGGGTCACAAAGTTCAAATTTTTGGACCTTATCTTTAGCATAGGCAAAAGACCTTAGGTAAAAAAACTTAAACGTGTTAATGGGAAATATTTTATACTTCATCCCCTGGTAAAAGCTATACACCTATACAAAATTCACCAATAACTTTACCACTCTTTCTTTTCCTTTCTTCCTTTCTCTAGTTCTAGTAAGACATTATTTACAAAGGTCAATATTTTCCCACTTCCTCACAAACTGTAAAAATAAATAAATAAATAAAACAAAACCATGTTCAGAAAGGAATTGAAATATGATGTCCTGGAAAAACTAAATTACTCATTTCAAAAAAGAAACTAAAGCAAGCTGTAGGATACATTCATTGATTAGTAATATTTTTCTGGGAATGGCCAGAACTGGACAGCGCATTCCATTATGGATAGTAGGTAGTTCATGTATTTATTATTCCTTTGAATTTGACTATACTACTAAAATTGTGGTTCTCACTTGTTATTTCTACAGATTTGTAAGGGCTTCACAATTGGTGATTGCATCCTCTTGTGAGCAAAGCACCATCTAGAAAGCTTCCATGAAGTGCATTCAGCACCTGCAAAGCTTTGGCATGATACTGAGAGAGTCATTTTGTATCCATAAGCCTCTATTTCCTTTCCTATGAGATGGGATTACAAATACAGTTTTAACCATACAAAGTTTTAATTCAGAAAATATAAGGGGCAGTGCCCAGCACATTGTACATGCTCAATTAAAATTGGTAGGTATAGCTCATTCTTCTACAAGTCTTTTTAAGGCCAGTTAATTATTTTGTGGGATTTTAAAAATTACAGTTAAATTTGAAGTAGGCTACTTTACTTATAAGTAAATATTCATAAAAGCTAAGTGAATTCATAAAAGGAAAATTTATATGTCCCCTCTTGATTTGTCATGATATCCTTTCATTACATGTATAAATATCAGTATTTTCCCTTTTTTAGACAGCAAGCCAGTAAGCAGCCTCAGCCTGACCCTCTTGTTCCTCCAGAGATGCTCATGCCGTCAGGTTATGCAGGACAATTTTTTCAGCCAGGATCCAACTTGGATTATTATTCACAATCTCCTTACATTGACAGTTTTGATGAAGAGCCTCCTTTGCTAGAAGATAAGTTAAGGAAGTGTTATTAATGTGTGCACAGCTCGAAGAATAATAGCAATAATCAGCACTTAATGTGTGCTGTCAGCATGCTGCGTACAGTGTTTATGTATAATTGTTTCAGCATAACAAGAGCCTGCCAAACCAACACATGGAAATCATTGAAAATCTGTTGCATGTTTGTGTAGAGAAATTTGGTAGTAGATATGCGCTATTATTATGATATGGCTGTAGTTATTAATGTTTATTCACTCTTTCTTAAATTTTGACTCTCTCAGCAAAGACAGCTTTTGACAAAAGTACTAATACCAAAGCAACCACCCTTCCTGCCCCAATTAATGAAGCACTTTATATTTTATTTTCTGCTATTTGCCTGGGAGCAAAGGGAATAGTTTTTAAATTAATATTTGTTGTTGACAAGCCTGCTTCTCTCCCCTGACTTACATGAACCCTCTCATCTCAGCTTGGTATGACTAGGCAGAGAAAAAAATGTGATTCTAGAAAATGATGCTGCTTTTGAAAAGGAAACCCTGAACACTTGAAACTGAGGTCCCTGGGGTGGGGGGGGTTCAGAGGTGTATCAATCCATTGATTTTTGTTTTCAATACGTTCAGCCATGCTAAAATGTCAGTATAATACTAGAAACATGTGTATTAAAAAGTGAAAACTCAAATGGATTTAAATTTGAGACCTAAGAAGGTATATTTACTGATTAGCTACTCCAAGTCCTTTGCATGTACTAATTCTTTATATGAGCCATCTTCTTTTTCTGCCTAAAAACTGGAAAACAAAATGAATGATTTAAACCATTCAAAAAGATACCAGAAATTGTATAATACATCCATTGGTTCTTTAGAAGCCACTTAAGTTTCGGGGTCAGTTATGTTTTTACCGGTTCATTGTATTTTGTCTCTGCAATTAATAAACACCTAGTTTAATGAGAGTGACCTATAGTGTTTAAGTTATTATTAACTGAAACCTTTACGTTGACTCCACCAACATCTTTGCTTTTAAAAAAACTATCAGTTGTCTAATTGTATCCAGTATATTTGGAAACATGAATGAAAATATAAAAATCACTCCAAATTGAAACTCCAAGACATGATTACCATTTACAATTTGGTGTATTTCTGTCAGTCTGTGTGCTGGTTTCCTATGAATGGTGTATATATTTTATATGTAGGTATATACACACTTAAAAATGAAATATTATTTTCATTGTATGTATATGAATTTGAGTATTTAAAGGTGAAAGTTGTATCATTCCATGGGTATGAAGTTTTATATTCTTTTCATTTATATTTTATCATGAGTATTTCCATAATGAATTCTTAAAAGTCATTAAATATTATTTGAAAACATGATTTATAATGGTTTCCTAATATTCTGGCATAAAAGTACAATGTTTTATACCTTAAAAGTTGTTCCTTATAAAAAGTAATGCTTTGGTGAGCATCGTGCTGAAAATCCTTTGACCTGTACAAAGTCTTATCCTTGGAGTGTATTCATAACTTGAAATGACTAGGTCAACCAAGTCTCAGAAATGAATTTTCCATTAGACCAGTGCAGGAGAATTTGTGATATATCTCTTTTGATTTGATAGGAAGAAAGGAAAAAGGAAGACTTTGCATTTCTTAATTCCTAAAAATTTTTGACATTTTAAAAACAAGTTTATTGACCATTTTTACTTCTTCCTATTTTATTTTTATTTTAGTCATATTTACTAGAAATTTTTTAATTTTTAATATATATAGTTTAATTTATATAGTAAAGGTATAACTTTCTGGAATATGTATTTCAAACATTTCTTCTTAACTTGTGTTTGCCATCTGATTTGGTCATGGATCATTGGGAAACAGAAATTTTAATGTTTATATTTTAAAATCAAGAATACTTTTGTTGGAAACTTTCCTTTCCAATTGCTGTGTTGCTTAAACTCTATTTCTCTAGTTCCAGAAAATGTTCATACTCACTTATAGATTTTCAAATTTAGGATTATCCTTTTGCTTAGTATTTAGATTTTTGATTTGACAATTGTTTTAGTGTAACACGTGAAGGATTTTACATTAGTTTTCTCTTTAATGATTAACCAATTCTCTCCCACAAAATTTATTGAAAATATTTTTTCAGTTATCTGAAATGTTTCTATTGTTAGACTTCACTTCATTCTCCACTAATGTCTTTTTAACTTTGAATAGAAAATATGTTATATTCCCCTTCCCATACATTTATGAATGAATTTTACATTTTTCCTCTTTGTTATCATCCCTACCATATACATACTAGAGAAAGGAGCACATGACATAATTCTATTTTTTGAATTTATGAACTATCTAGAGTTTTTGGTCCAGAATGTTCTTCAAACTGGATAGCTGTGAAAGTTGCAAGTTTCATCTGTCCAAAGACATGAAATATCCCTAAGCAGGCTTTCTAGGATGAGGTGATAAATGACATGTGTTAGTTTTTACTGAGCACATACCAAAATATCCTATAAAATTATGAAGCTATAATAATGAACATTCCATGCATAAAAGCATGTTAATTTGAAAATGTGTTCATTTACTCCTCCAGTGTTTACTTACTTCTCAAGGTAATCTAAGACACTCATTTGGTTTATGTAAGAATGATGACTTTTGCTTTTTGATAATGGACAGTCAATATGTTAACAAAGGCATTTTCAAGAATAATAGTCAATTTAAGACTGTCAGACTAAAAAAATACTGATATTGGTATTTGTAGTACAGCCTGATATTTGTATATAAAGGGTAATGCTACAATTTGCATAGAAAATATTTTATTTTTATAACATGTTATATACTTTACTACCACTAGATGACAGCAAAACAACAAACTTTGCATTCAAATTTCACAGTGGTTTTTATCTTTTATCTTTTATTTTGTATACAAAGGGGTTATATTAGGGTTTCTACAATTAACACATACTTATCTAATTCCCATACCTTGTAAAAAAATTGTGAACTAAATTTTTATGGATATAATTCAGTAAACAACATAAAATATTTTTCTTACAAAACTATTTAGTAGATTCTGCATTCATTCACTATTTCAGAATCAATATTGAAATATGTGTAGAATTTAATTATGCCATCAAGTAAATGGTAGAAATCAGTAATGATATTGCATAAATCATTTTCCCTCTCAGTTTCTTCAGAAATAACTATGCTTTTCAAGGAAAAAGGCATTTGGGATCAAAGGCTACTTTATTATGGCAAATATTGAAAATGCAATTAGCATGAATGTCAAAACTAAAAATAAAATTTGAAAATTACATAAGACTCAGATGAAGTTAAATGACATCATTTCTCAATTTTTAAAGTCTTCTGCTATTTTAAAAATTACATTAGAATTCTAACCTTATTTTAATGTTGGTGGATTTTTATATTTTTCCAAAGTGTCTATTTATTAAGAAATATATAAATGCATTGGAAAATAAAGGAAAAAACTTGGAAGTTGAAATATAAATGAGTTGCTCACTATTAATTTAACTAGTCAAATATTTTTTTTTTTTTTTTGGATGGCAAAGCATCTAACAGTGCATGAAACAAGAAGAAGAGTGTCTTTCCTACCCCAGTTCAGATCAGTATCTAGCTGATTCTGTTAATATTACTGCATTGTTAAAACATGCCCCTCATCATAGAAACATTCACAGTCCCTCTTGTATGCTGTGTACTTAATGTCAGGTTTGCAAGATATTTAGGTGCTACTTGCCACTATTAAAAAAAAAAAACAAAAACAAAACTGAGGGCTGGGGGTGTAGCTCAGTGGTAAGTCATGACTCTAAACCAAAACCAGAAACAGCTGAGCTATACTCAGTATCTAACCAAGATTGCCAAATCCCAGTAAGGAAAGTTGGATGCCACGTACTAATGAATTTAGAAAGATAGTCCTTTACAACTATATATATATATATATATATATATATATATATATATACACACACACACACATATATGTATGTATGTGTGTATATATATATATATATATATATATATATATATATATATATATATTCATTCATCCAAAAACATTCATCCAAAAACACCTATACAGTTAAATGCATGTGCTCTTCAGATTGTTGAATATGCAAAACTGATTTTCTTTCTTTGGATAATCTGCTTAATCTCTCAAAACCTTATCCATCTGATGCATAAAATGGGACTAAAACAGCAGTGCTAACATGTTAATAAGACTAATGCATGTAAATCTTGGAAAGGATCAAACACTTAATAAATGGTAGTTTGTTGCAGGTGAAATGCACATACTTACCCTCGATTCTTTCTAGGATATATCTCACCCTTATTGAAATTTTAAAATGATGAAAGGAAGCGAAAGTTTGATTGCTGTATCCTAAACAGCCAAGCCACATAATTTTCTTTGAATGTTGTTTTTCTCCCCAAGATATATCCTAGTTTATAAGAATAGTGAGAAAAGAAACTGATATAGTATCAAAATTTATTTCTATATTCAGTAGATTTCAAATGAATAGATTTTTTTCCAAAAATTATATAGAAGGAGAGGAATATAGTAGTCAAAATGCCTTGGAAAATAGACTATGGAGAAAAGAATTAGAAATTTCTAAATGAATCTGGACTCATGGACATTGACCCCACTGATTTTGAATATTTTATTCTAACACTATCACTCACAAAGGGGAAATATTAACTTGTTTTAAGAAGTTAATCTTTAACTATATTGACCTTACCTCAGAGTGCATTGATGTTATAGAAATAAAAACATCCTGATTATTTTTCTTCCTGGAAAGACCTCTACCCTTTTTTCCTTTGTTAAGTTTCATCCATGTGGCATTAAATTTTTTCTCATTAGCCAGAGTGGAATAAAAATCCCAGACCTAGATTGAGTCTCTATGAAGTTCTGCTATTTGAAAAATGATGCCATGGTTGATAACACAAAATTTCAGGAGTGTTAGCAATTGTATACGGGGAAAGGAAATATTTACAGATGCAATAGATTTTTGGTCTGTTAGCTAGAGTTTTAATTTTTACTATATAAGTCTATTTCCCAATTTTAACTGTATTTTAATCTTGTCTTTATTGCATAAATAAGGAAAATGTTTCCTAGATGGAAGTTTTTTTCTCTAACATATTCCTTTAGCTCATATACTTGGGCAACAAAAACTCTTTTCATTTTGTTTTTAAAGATTATTATATATAACTTTAAAATATGAAGATACAACAATAAGATTAAAAGGCTGAGTAAGCTAATCAAATGTGTTAATTTTAGTTAAATAATGTAACTTGTTTTACCCTCTATATTTACATATATAAATGTATATGTATGTGTGTGTATGTATGTGTGTGTATGTATGTATATGTGTGTGTATGTATGTGTGTATATGTATATATATATATATATATATATATATATATATATATATATATATATATATATTCTTTTCTTTTCTTTTTGCAGAACTTGGAATCAATTTTGATCATATATGGCAAAAAACCTTGACGGTGTTAAACCCAATGAAGCCAGCAGATGGCAGCATTATGAATGAAACTGATCTCACAGGACCCATCCTTTTTTGTATAGCCCTGGGAGCCACCCTGCTTCTGGTACTGTGCAACCATAAACACCAGATTTTAATGCTTGTCCTTGCCAGTATGTATTCTGAAAAAGATCTTTGTTAATTAAAAAAAGAAAGAAAGTATGTTGCTTTATGTAGTGAAAATTGTTTAATTTTTGACTTTTTAAAGTGAGAGAGATATTCAATTAATCAACCATAGTGACAAAAAGAAGCTGTTGTAGTGTATGAAAACAGACAAAAATATAAACTTAAAATTTAGAAAAATAAAACCACCAAATCAAATTTTCTTGTTACTAAGAAAAGACTGTCAATCAGGAATCATTTGAAGGAAAACATGGATTTGAGAAATAAAAGTCCTAAAGTTTAGTTCTTGTTTCCTATTAGATTTGTATTGTCCCACTGGACAAATCATTTCCCTTTGGTCATTATTTTCTTTGCTGTAGTATATCCTAAGAATATTTCTAACATCCTGTGAGATGTGAGATAGGTCTCCTTGTTTTTGATTAGGCTACTATGAATAAATTAAGGTGCAATGATAAGGTATGATTTGTTCAATCAACCTAACTCTTTTCACTATAATTTTAGTTTTCTAACTTCTATGAAAGCATTTTCTCCCTGGCTTTACCATGTGTCTTGTGCATATTCTTTATATTTGGAAGTAATGATATTAAAGGTTATTGAAAAGGTTAAGAAAACCTAAGTTTGGAAGGTCCAGCTCATGTTTATAAAAGTGTTTCATTAATAAAAGGAAGAAGAAAATAGAGATGAGAAAAAAGCTATCATTTTATATCAAGGAGGGAATGACAATACATTAAAAATATAAGATGATTAAGCCTGTCTGAAAATTACAGTTTCATTAAAGCACAAACTGGCAGGGAAAATATTATAGGAAATTAAAGCTTCTAGGAAGAGCCCTTAAAATAGAGATTCATTCTTCTTACTACTATCCACTTCCTATAAAAAACTAATTTTCCCTAAATGTAGCTACAATTCTCAAAAATATCCTAGGATGTATTTGTAACTAAACAAATTTTAACTTTCCATATATTAATTTTATAATACCAATCAAAATACTGATAGCAATCTGGTCTCTATATGGTATTATTGCCAATAACCATCACATCATGTTTATCCATTACAATAGTATAGTGATAATAATACAATGATATAGTGCTGAGAACACAAAAGTATGGTGATGATAATACAACAGGATAGTGATAACATCTTATTTTTTTTCTTTTTGCTACAGCTAATACAAATACTCTGTATCAATCATACATTAACAACTAGAGTTTTCAGTTTGTCTTCAGTCTTTGTCACAGTAATTTGATAATCTTGGAATAAGCTGCTAATCATGGCAATGCCAATTAATCAAATAGTCAGAAACAATCAATTTAATATATTAACTCATCTTTCTTTTCCAATCCATTTGTGATATAACAGCTGTTTCTTTTTCTGTAGAAAATATTACTTTTATCATCCCTTAAAGGACAGCATTAATCTTATTAAGATATCTCTTGATGTATAATGTTGATTTGAGTTATTTAAATATCCTCTCTTATGTTTTAAATACAATAACAATATAGTCAAAAGAAACCTTAATGGGAATTGAGAAAATTCAGTCTGCCCTTAACTGCTTGAACTTTTGTTTCATATTTCTATGCCTTCATTTCTTTATTTTCTTCAAGACAAAAGGAATTTGAGTGACTCTTAAGTTGCCCTTTGGTTCTGAAATTATGGAAATACATATATATTTCATATATATGTTTGTATATTTATATATATATGTATATATAATATATATATTTCATATATATGTTTGTATATATATATATAAATGTATAATATACATGTATATTTCATATACATGTATATGAAATAATGTTTGAATCTTTTAATGAAACTTTACCATTTGGAATTTTCTATTAGATGTACTTTACAATTGATTCTGATATATACAGAGCAAAAAAGACATTCCAAAATCTCCCGCTGGATATTAATTGAAGTAAGATTTAACTCAGAATCCATTTGATGCTAGGTTAACTGTGCCCTAGATATCTATAATTAAGGGATCATTTTATGGGCTGGTATAACTATTGTACAGTAAAAGCGAAGCTAACTTGGTATCAATACCTGAATCTCTTCACTATCTCTGAGATGTAAGATTCATAATAACATACTCATCATTTTTATGATTTCTGCTGACATAAGGCACAATTCTTTTAGTGGGATTTCTTCAGGTTGAAGGAAGCAAACGACAGGAAATAACTTCAAGCTCTGAACATAAATTTAGCTTTATTTGTTCTTTCTCCTTTCTGTTAATTAGCTTTCCATTAATGTGACTGAATACCTGATCTATTCATCTTATAAGGAGAAAAGGATTATTTTGCCTCACTGTTTCCAAGGTGCCAGTCCATGATCATTTGGCCTTCTTGTCTTTGAGCCTGTGGCAAGACAAAACATCATGGAGGATGAGTTTTGATGGAAAAGGCTGCTCACTTCATGGCACTTCATGGCAGCCAGGAAACAAAAGAGATAGACAGGAAAGGACCAGGGTCCCAATATTCCCTTCTAGGACACAACCATGTTCATCCTTCCATGCTCATCCATGGTGCCATATGTTGCTCCTCAAGCCTTTAACACCTGGGCTTTATCTGTATCCCTAACACCAAGAAAATGAGTAGTTTAAAATTACTTGTCCATTTATCCTTCCTGATGGAACTATGAGTGTGGTCTAGAAATGCAACATGCATGGGCAATATAAAAATAGTATAATAATTAGAAGAACATTAAATATTTTGAATCATGATGTTGTAATGAGGGTAAGTTTACAGGCAGGGTTGATCAGGAAGTATTTTGAAGTTAGAAAATAGTATCTGGGCTTTCTATTTTGAATATAAACCTGTGTTGGAATTTGAAACAGAATTTTAAAATGGCAGTATTACTAATATGCTTTGTAGAGATCTACAAGACTAAGTTGGAATTTTTATCACTTTATTTCATTATTCACATACTCAAAAAATATGGGGAGAAAATATAGTCTGTTTTATGAACTCTTCTCCTTATAGACAACCTATGGTAAATGTGTCTGTATATTACACTGCCATATATATATGCCTAGCAGTTTTTAATCTTTCTGTTGTCTGTTTTTCTTGTCTTTCTCCAAGTATACTCATGATATTTGTTTTCAGAATCAGAATTTATACTACAGGCAGTATTTTTTCTGGAATTCCCAGTCTCCTGATGATGGTACTACAAAGATACAGAACAGCTTAAACTGACTCTCTGATCCTCTCTGCTCTGTTGTCATTCTGGTTTTCTCTCCATGTTGGTTGAGCATTTATCCTTTTTTCTTTTCTTTGTTTCAGGCAGGAAAAGTTCAATTTGGTTACGTGTATGGCATGAGTGCCATTGGCTGCCTTGGGATTCATGCCTTACTGAACTTGATGAGCTCTGCAGGGGTGTCATATGGCTGTGTGGCCAGTGTGCTAGGTTACTGCCTGCTCCCCATGGTCATCCTGTCCAGCTGTGCCATCTTCTTTTCATTACAGTAAGTGTCTGTGTGCACTGATGGACCCCACATGCATAATCATCATTAAGGCTTGCCAGACCAGTGCAAAAGTTAAGCTCTTTCTGATCATTTTGGCAATGGAATTGGGGAAACCATGTCTATTAAAAGCTACACATGGATTCAGAAAATTAGATTGGTTTTGGCTCAGGTGCTATTCCTATTTCCATGATTTAAAAAATAAATTAAGCCAAGCGATTTTTAAAGCTGGCACTTTCTAAGTTGCCACATTCTTCAGTGTGAACTATTGTCATGGGTAATATAACAACTACAGAAAATTCACTTATTTGATTTTGGAAGAGTAAATGCCTGCTGAACATTGACAAATTGCTTCAGCTCCCAGGCACTCTGCCTTCTAGGCTGGAAGCAACTGTTCTTTCTCAGCTGGTCTCCTTGCAGTGCAGAATTCCCAGGAACCCTGATGAGGATATTAATTCTGGAGAACTTTATAGCATATATACTCATTCAATACATTTTTAAAGTTTTCTTCCTTCACTTACACAGTTGATATTTGCAATTCAAAACTATGAATAAGGATACCATAGATACAAGCTTCTGTAGGGCACTTTCCAGCGTATCTGCCTATCACTACCACTTTGGTGAGAGAAAGCAAGTGATATCATGATTCTTGTCACCTGCCATGTTCCAAACCCACTTGGAAATAAATATTTGCCTTTAGTGTTCATTCATTCTTTTATATCCAAAGGAGAGACAAGTCTTAGGTTATTAATGACATTGGATAGGACATTAAGAATTTGCCAGTGCAAGCATGAACAACTTACAAAAGCTTTTAATATTTTTGTGTTCATAGTTATAATTATTTTCATAATAAACAGTTGTTGTCATAACATTGTTGAGAATGCCTTAGCAGTACTCTTTTTGTTTAACATGGTCTCATTCTTAAAGTAATGTTCATTTAAAGCAATATTAATTTAGAGCAAACCCCTAGTTTATCATTGATCACTCAACATTTAAAAAAGAAGAAAATAACAGGAGATGGATACCTTGAATGCATTAATATAATGTGATTTATGTTTATTGAGTCTTATCCATGGAAAAAAAGTCCACATTTTGCATATTGTGTTCTTTAGCAAGTTGTTCCATTTACTGGGTTGCTTAGTACATAGGCTGGACATGATAGTACAGAGTTTGGGTTCTACTGCTACTTTGTCAGACACTTTGTAAAAGAATAGTATTTTGACCACCATTTAAAAATTCAAAGTTTTTAACATTATTTTCAGCAAAGTAGAGACTTAGGGCATTTTTGGGAGCTGCTTTAGACAGGAGCTACCTATACACTGTTAAGTCCTGAGTAAAGAGGTACTAAACTGGTATTGTACCCATTGCAATGCAATTGGACCTTACCTCTGCTAGGATAAGAGAGGTGTAGCTCCAGGAGTGGGCATCACCTGATGGGGTTGGATTACACCCACTAGTTTGTTGTAACCCTACCCCTTGTCTCACTTGAATGGCTTCTGCCAAATAAAACCTGGGTTCGGGGCATGCTCTTTCTATTTCTTGCCTGCCTTGCCCTCCTTGTGGAAGCTGTGGCTGAGCAGATGTCACTGAACCCAAAAAGGTACTTTCTGTGTCTATGTCTTTATTTAGTCAGCCAAAATTCACTTGGAGTGACCCTGATTGATTTAGTCGCATGTCCCCTCAGGACATTTTAAATGGTTCAGAGTATTAGGGGGAAAATAAAGAACTAAAACTCTTGAATTTGGTAAATCACCCAAAGTTTGCACTTTTTATTTTCATTCTGAAAGTATAAAGGATGATGTGTCTGAGAAATGTCTGAGAAAATCAACTTATTAAAAGGAAAGACTTATTTTGGCTCATGGTTTCAGTCAAAGGTTGCTTGGGTCCTTTGCTTTTGGGTTATGGAAAGTCAGAACACCATGGTAAGGAGCACATGGTAGAACAAAGCTGCTTACCTCATCACAGCTGAGAAGCAGAAAGAGAGAGAGAAAGGGGCTCCCAATATCCCCATTAAAGCCACGGCCCCAGTGACCTGATTTCCCCCACTAGGCCTCACCTTCTAAAGGTTCCAAGGCCTCCCAATAGTAACACAGGCTGGTGACCAAACCTTTAGTATTGAGCCTGGTGGGGACAGTTGGGATCCAAACCCTAACAGATGGTTTAAAAATATTTTAAATTATATTAAATGGGAATAACTATCTGACCTCTAAGACCATTAAAATTGCCTTTTTAGGCATATTACTATATCATTAAAATTAATTATATATAATTTTAAATCTTCCATCATGGAAACATACACATTATATCACTCCAGCAATTATTTCTAATTGGTTTTAATTAAACCAATTAATATAGTATTTGGTGCCATTAATATTTTTGTTTTATTAATAATCTAAAGTATTATAAGCTGCACTGTGCAATTTCTTATCTGTTTTACTTTTGTTCAATTATTAAAAGTTAGTATTTCTGTCATTCTCACAAATAATAAACAAATAAAATTCTAAACTTGAAAATATTCAAGTTTAGAATCAAATCAGGATCAAATGATGTTGTGTAGTTTGATGGTGGAAAGAACGATGCACTAGGAGTTAAAAGATCTTTGCCTAGCACCCACTTTGCCAGGTAACTATTGTCAAGTTACTTAATTGCTTTAAAGCTAGACACTAAATCCTGAGATTGTTCCTATCTCTTATGTCTTATTTTCCTAAATAATTATTTCTGTATTTTTGTACTATTATTATTTTGAGGAGGCGAGGGGACCCAGGGATGCTTTGCCACTGATCTGCATCTCCAGATCTTTTGAATTTTTATTTTGAGGCAGGGTTTTACTAAGTTGCATAGGGCCTCACTAAGTTGCTAAGACTGGCCTCAAACTTGTGATCCTCCTGCCTCACAATCCATTCTATTTTACACATGAGGAAAGAAATTTACTTTCTACCACTTCTACTTCCCTTTTTATTCTCCAGCTGGCTACACTAAACTATTTTATTTGTCCATTTGTTCTTAAAGTACAGATTGACTCCACAGTTACTTTTTGAAAATACCAATTTTACGAATTCTTTCCAGTATGGATGGATTAAAAAATTCTAAAAAGTCCTCATGTTAACCTATAAACTATGTACTTGGTGAGGCACTGGGAGGTCCCACAGATATGTGCTTTCCTATTCCATGGGTTCTCTATTTGAGCTGTGTCAGGGTTTTATATCTCTGACAAAAACCTGGGAGGTAGACCTGGGAGGAGTAGGTTACCCTGCTAGATTTGATCTCTATTTTATCTCTATTTACCTTTCCTCTCTGATCCAGTCATCTCACTTCTAATGTAAGGCAATTGTGTCCTTTGTCTTTGTTCCAGAGGCACCTTTGGAACCTTGTCAGCCCTGATCGTCATTGGCTGGTGTAGTCTCTCAGCCTCTAAGATCTTCATTTCGGCCTTGGACATGGAAGGACAGCAGCTTCTCATTGCCTATCCTTGTGCCTTACTTTATGGACTTTTCGCCCTCCTCACAGTCTTCTGAAGAATGTACGAGATGGCTTTGCAAGTCTCTTTTTTTTTTTTTTTTGCTGTTCGGGTTATTCTGGAAGTGTATTAGCATTCCAGTTGGGTGATATGATTTCTGTTTTATTACTGTTGAGAGAATAATAAGCAGAGAGGCAAAACAGCACTTAAGGGTGGTTCTTTAATGGCCTTTTTGGTTTGAATGATGTTTTGCTTTCCAATTTGGTGCATTAAAACATTGTAAAATATTTTAAAATTTAAAAAAAGATATAATTGCTGAATTGATGGACACTAGTTTTCTAAATTCTGAGAAATTATAAGTAAATAAAATCATGCTTACTGTTTAGAAGAAATCTATAGTAAAGTCTTCTGAGAAGTGTTCATGATTGCTCAAGCTGTGCATATGTGGCTGAATATTGTGCAGTTTGGCACCTTGGGAGAGTTCAGAGGTAGGTTATTCAGGGTTTTATTTAGCAGAGTGAAAAAACCTTCGATCTTTTAGTTCACTTACTTCAACAACTGTTCCTTGGTTCTGCTTAGATAATGTGTCAACTTTCTACTTTTTTAGTCCCTCGCTTCCATCTTACTTGGTTTAGATGCTATGGTCTTTGATTTAATTTCTCCCTTGCCTGGATCCTCAGTAAGCTTGCTGTTTTTCTCCCTAAATACATGAACGTTACTAGAGGCAATCCCATTTCTTTCATGATAGTTATATTATCATATCTGAAATGGCTCCTCAGTACTCTCCTTGAAATTACTACATTTTCATAGTAAATTTGCTTTCATGCTAAGATGACTAAATCACATCAGTTCTTTACTGCTTACATCTTCAACAATTATTCCTCATTTTTCACTGTGGGTTGTTTATCTTTTTGTTTAAAAAGAAAAGAAAAGATAAGAAACAGAAGGAAAGTGTTTCATCTTCCCACCACCCTCTGTATCTACCTACATGCATTGTGACCCTCTGTCACTATCTTCTGCTCTTCACAATCAGCCCCTCCACTTGTATAACCAGTGTTTTCTCTTGACCTATCATTCATATCAGCACATAAAAAATGTTTCAATATCTCCTTTCTTAAAATTTAAATTTCCAATGTAGCTCATTTCTCTATTCCTTTTTGTCACAAAAATCCTTGAAAGATTTATCTGTTGTCTCTGCCTCTATTTTATCACCTGCTATTCTCACTTCCTCCAAGTCAAGAGTTCATCACCTTATCCATCAAGAACATACTTTATATACAGAGTTATGAAAAATTGTGCTGTATATGGGTAATAATGAATGTAATGCATTCCACTATTGTCATGTATTTAAAAAATAAATTAATTTGGGGCTGGGGATGTGGCTCAAGTGGTAGTGCGCTTACCTGGCATGCACCGGGCACTGGGTTCGATCCTCAGCACCACATAAAATAAAATAAAGATGTTGTGTCCACCGAAAACTAAAAAATAAATATAAAAAAATTCTCTCTCTCTCTCTCTCTCCAAAAATTAATTAATTAATTTATTAATTTTAAAAAATCACCTTTGTCAAATCAGGTCAGAAGAGATTTCTCTAAATTCAATGGTCAATTCTCAGTCTCATTTAATTTCAGCTCTTGGGGTCTCTATTGGATCCCTCTTCACCAGTCTCTCCCAGTGTCGGTGCTGAGGCCTTTACTTCTTCAGTTGACTTCTGAAGTGCCATGTTCTCTGTTGATTTTTTTTCTGTTACCTTACTGTTGGCTCCTTTTCAGTCTCCTTGACATTCCTTTCTCCTATTTTTAACCTCAAATCTCTTCTCTAATATTCATTTGTTATCTGAGTTCATTTAATTGCATAGCTTTAAAAATCTAATGACTCCAAAATTTCCATCTCCATCCAACACTCTCTTCTAAACTCTTGAATACATATCCAATTTATACTTAATACTTCCATTTGAGTTTTAATATAATAAGCTAAAAAATGTGAGATCTGGAATCAAACCCTTGATTTCTAACTATTCAACCTGTTCTCCTCAAATTTCCTCATCTTTTTCTTTGAGAACCAGAAATCTACCAGTGGCTCCATCTACAAGCTAGTAGTCAGTCTTTGTTACTCTGATTTTCATGTCAACATCTAGTCTATCAAGTATTTTGACTCTTTAATCAAATACTTCTCAAGCATAAAATATGTTGCATGAGCTCCTTCATGGTCTCTTCTGTTGGCTAAGGAAAGAAATCTCCTAACTAATTTCCTGCTTCCAGGCTTTCTCACCAGGAAGTTTTTTCTACATTTCAGTATGTGTGCTCCTATGAAAATGTAAATTTAATTATGTCATCCCAAGTCCAAGATCCTTTTACAGCTTTAATTTATATTTACAATAAAACTCAACCTGCTTTGTATAGCTCTACTTGTATTCAAAGAGTGGTCCCCAGAACAATAGCATGAGCATTCCCTGGAAGGTTGGTAGAAATTCAGAATCCCAGGCCCAGTCCCAGGCCTCATGAATTAGAGTCTGCATTTTTACAGGACCTCACATGATGTATATGCACATGAATGTTTCCTTAGCTAGCATTTGAACAACACTTGTGTTGCCTGCATGCTGTGACCAGGATTATCTTCTTAAAATTCCCTCCTTCCATTCTTTCCCCTTCTCACCAGTTTTATTGTTTCTCAAATGACAAAATGTATCCACCTTAGTATACAGTCTACCTGCAACATCCTTCATCCAGATCTTTCACATTGTTCAGGTCTCTGTTCATATTATCACCTCCCCATGGAGGCCTTCACTGCTTGTTCATTTTGCAACAGTTCATCCACCTACCTTAGCTTAATCTCTCCTATTACCTTATATCTTAGGGTAATTATTTATTACTGAAATTACATTATCCAAACTTACTTTATTTTCTTCTTTCTTTATCTTCCTCTGTCCCTCTGGAAGATAAACAATCTGAAGCCAAAAACTCCATGTCTATACAAAATTTATGACAAAGAACAGGAGATTAATCTTTGTTTAGAGTGTGAATGAATGAGCAAATTAATAAATGAATAAGACTGTGATTGGATATTAGTCATTATGGTGAACAAGACACCTGAAACTCTGGTCCTTTGAGAATGGGGAAAAACAGATAACAAAACAATAGAGAAACAAGGTAATTACAAAAGTGTGAAAAGCAGCTAAGGTATGAATATGTGAAAAAGAGGTCAGAATTGCAGTGCATGTTAGATTTCTATAGGTTAACAAACCATTATTGGATCAGTTAATTAAAAATTATGGCATCTGGAACTGGGGTTGTAACTCAGTGGTAGGTCACTTGCCTTGCATGCATGAGGCACTGGGTTCAAATATCAGCACCACATAAATATAAATAAATAAAGATATTGTGTCCACCTATAACTAAAAAAATATTTTTAAAAAATTATAGCATCTATATAAAAAGTCATGAGAAGAAAATACTAAGTATTGCTGGGGCTGGGGCTCAGTGGTAAAGTGCCTGCCTTGCATGTGTGAGGCACTGGGTTTGATCCTCAACACTACATAAAAATAAATAAAGATATTGTGTCCATCTATAACTAAAACAAAGTTTTTTAAAAAAGAAAATACTAAGTATTTCCATAAAAATAACAAAAATAAAAGTAACAAAATAACAATTCCTCATGACAGAATTGTTAAATACCTAAGAATTTATATTAATATGTATATTAATATTAATAAACAGAAATATAGATGGTCTATATGATAATTATAAAAAGTTAGAGGTATATTTTAAGTAAACTTGACTATAGAGACATATATGTTATATCCCTGAATGATAAAACTGGAATTCATAAAGAATCCCCCCCCATATAAATGTGTCTATTTAATATAATTAAAACCAAAGAAGTATTTTGTTAGTAGTTAACAAGTTAATTCTAAGGTTAATCTGGAAACAAAGCAAATATGTAACTGTGAAAAATTAGAAACTATCTAAAAACATATTCCAATTGAAAGTGAGTTAGCTAAACTATTCTTCATCTCTGGGATTGACTGCTAGGTGACTATGAGACTATTTTGGAAGAAATCTTGCATCAGGAGATGCAGGTACTAAGTTTTCACAGTTTGGCTATTTTCTGAAGACCTACTATGGGTTTGTCTAAATGCTTTACATGTATTAGCTCACAATTTTATGCAGTGCGTTATCATTTCCTCCATTTAACAAGTAGGGCTACTAAGTTACAGAGAAGCTAATCATTATTCAGTGAATGCCTAGAATTTGATCAGCAAAGCTTGATTCCAGAGCCCATAACACTGCTTGCTACCACCTAGGAATGTGTCTACTGTTTAATCTACTCAAATTTATTCCTTCTTCTTGACCTTGGCTAATGCTATACAGGGTCAAAAGGCTTTAACTTCTGGGGGAAAATAAAACAATAATAAAATAGAAGAAAAATGTAGATTGTCATACAGAATTAAAATGGTACCTGAATGACTCCTGGACCTACTGCTGAACTCTAGTTTAAATAAATGAGGCAGATTCAGATCTAGTTAGCATGTGGATAGAAAAATTTCACAAAATGTAGTTCTTTCCCACCATTCCAAAATAGATGAGCATTATATAGATTTGTGTAGATTGGAGGTATTTCTCTTATTAATTTTAAAAACAAATTATGAAATTTATTTGTGGTGAGAAGAGTGGGTTTTATAGGACAAATGATAAAGTGAATGGAAACTCATGGAGTACATTACATAAATAGAAATATCTTTTTGTTTTAATAGACCCCAGCAAAGATAGTCTCTCTTTTCCTCAAATGCTTTCAATTTCTTTTATCTGAGAATGTAACATTTTTTCACTTTTCTGTCTTTACTGGTTGGATAAAAGTTACACATTATGTGTGAAGGATAAATGGCACATTTGGAGTCAAGAGATGGCCTTTATTTCTACGGGAATGATTGGGGACATGTGCTGAAAATAAAAGTCCTGAATTACTCAGACTCAAGCGCCCCAGTTCACAACAGTTTAACTAGGGCAATGGCCTTTGTAACATTTGATGACAGATGCTTTTCTAACCTGCTCTGCCTCCAAGTGAGGAATGCCAACTGTAAAGCCACACACTGATAACATCCTGCTCCTCTTTTGTTTAAAGCACTAGGGGGTTCTACTTTGTTTTTGTGCCACAATCATAGGTTTATATCTTTCTAATACTGCTTTCATCCCTGAATGGAAGTCTGAAATTATTTTTTCAAAGTTTCAAAACCAACTAGGCTTTCACAGGAATCTCCATGATGGTAACCATATATTTAAAAACAGAGAAAGATTGAGGGCGGGGCACGGGGGGAATTGATTGATTTTGATTTTGTTTTGTGAAGGTAGAATTCATGGACTTTTTACTGTTGATGAGCCAGGCAACCTGGTTGAAATTTTATGAAAAAAAACTTTGACAAAGATGGAAGGAAGGAAGAAAGGATCCAAGGAAGGAAGGAAGAAAGGGAGCCAATCCATCCTAGGTTCTAATCTGGCTCTGCATATGAAATATAAATAACTTGGTGACTTTGAGACTATTACATAGCTTTCTGAATCTCATTTTCTTCACATGGAAAATGGAGTGAATGATGTAGAGTTTGCAAGGTCCTTAGGAGATTAAATAAGATGCTGCACATAAATTACCTTGCCTACTGCCCTAACATATAGTAATTACTCAGTAAATGGAAACTTGCCACAGCTGTAATAGATCCTCTGGGATGAGATTTCAGGAGAAGAGTTTTGCTGTTCCATAATATCATGAATAAAATTATGGGTAAAAGGTGATGACTAATTGATACACATATTTAATGGAAAACAAAACAATTATTTTGGCATGGTGGCGCAACTAATGGGTAGGATAAGGTCAAGGTTGGCTAAACTTTTTTTAAGCATTACTAGAAATAATAATGCAATTTTATAAATTTGGAAAAAAAGTCCTTTGCCAAAGTTTCATTATTTGGCTCCCAAGCTTCTGACTATCTTTCCTATGCTGAAAGCATTTCATATATCCTAAACCTCTTTCTGGTCACTAGCAGCCCATGAATTAGGATCAGCCAATTGATTCTTTTGTTCAGCACCTGGAATCCAGATAAAGGGGTACATGGGCAAAAGGGTGGTTAGAAATATTTGTGGAAGCAGAAGGCCAAATTTTATCTGTGGTAGTAGCTATGCACGTATCGTGAAGTTTATATCTCACAAACAATTTATATCTGGCAAGATCTGCACTTTTTTTTTTTTTTTGGTCTCTTATGAATTATGTCCTTTTTCCAAACATATTATATCCCCTCACATTAAAGTTGATCCTATGATCTATCCCTTATTATTCTTATAAATCACATTTATTTTTTTATTGATTAGAGTCAACTTCTGTGGTTTGCTTATAAGAGCTCCTATGCTATAGGTAAACATAAACATTTAGTAATCTTGGTATCAGCAAGTCTTTGGATTTCACATTAAGTTATCATAATAGAGAGAGTTAAAATAAGTATCATGCTTCACATTGTCTGAAAAAATGTTCCATGGTATATGATGTAGCACTCACATGTAGAACATTTATCACCTAAACTGTCACTGCAGAGGTATTTTTATTACAGAAAACCACACATACACAAAAACAGACAAAATAGCACTTGAAACTGCCTGTAATTTAGGGAGATTTTTTTTGGGGGGGGGTAATGAAAGTATAATTCTGGAGATAGATTAAGAACCTGGGTTTTACCTGTCCCTGCAACAAATCTAAGATAATTTGAAAACGGTATTTAACTGTCTATACCAAAAGAGAAGCCATGGTAGAAAAAAAGTAGTGTGTAAGGAAGAGCATCTCAAATATTTCACAGAAGTTGAATACAGGGAAGATTAAGAGTGGCAAAGAATACCATTCAAAGCCAGAATACTTGGAGGGTCCTTCCATTGACCAGGTCGCACTGAAATCACAGAAAGCCAGGTGTGGTGCCTCACATCTTTAATCCCAGGAACTCAGGAAGGTGAAGGAGAAAAATCACAATTTTGAGGCCAGTGTCAATAACTTAATGAGACCCTGTCTCAAAAGAAAAACCAAAGGGCTTAGGACGTAGCTCAATGGTGAAGTGCTCCTGGGTCCAATACTCAGTACCACAAATAAATAACTAAATAAATAAATAAACAACAACAATAACAAAAAGTAAAGGCATTCACATCTGTCTTGCCTTTCAAAATGTGCAAGCTGAGGGATTCACCCTTATTTAATAAAAAAGTGTGTACCTTATAGATAAAAAGCCATTTCAAACTTTCCTTGGAGGAGTCATTTACTAAACAGGGACTAAAGAAGGCAGTATAATAAGTACAAGTAAGGTTGCTCTTGTGTCAAAAGTGTATTAAATAAAATTTTGTAGAATTCTTTCAGATTTCTGGGGTCTGCTTAGAATGTGATTATTTGTAGAGACACCATAATCCTATATAGTATTTCCATATTCAATATTCTTTTGCCCAGGGAGTTTGCTGGAACAAATTCCAAAAACATATACAATAAGAAAGGGTATTTTATTCTCAGTGCTATTTTGTAAACAATAATTACAAAAGTATTTATTTCATATCTATTTGTATATGACCCTAGGCTGGTCTCTCTGCAACAAATCATAGTCTGGTGCAAAGCTTTTCATACCTACAATCTATACCTATTTATCTGCCCTAGGGTCATGGCTGCTATTAGAAAACATTGCTTAATTAAAACAATAAATCAGAAATGTAAATAACTACTCCCTGATGAATGATACACATTAATACCAACTTGATCTCATTAGAAATCCACTTCCAGCAAGATTTCCCAAGTTAAATTCCCTTTAGCATAAACTCTTTTCAATAAACCTCCCGTTATTTATAAACATAGATAAAATAGACCATTTAGGTAGCCATTAGTATTTGCTTAAACATTGTATTTTCACAGATTATTATTTTAAAATAATGATAAATTCTATTTACTAATCCTTCTTTTCAATCATAGCTTGAACTCATCTTGAAAAAAATATTTCTCGTAACTGGGAGTAGAATGAAATCATCCAGAATATTTAAAAATGCTTATCAGAAACATCCTGAATCCTGCACACAACTGCATAGCACATCAGAACTAGCATTCATTTGGTTGTGAAATTTTCCTAAGTGAATTAGTCAGTTTTTTGTTGCTCAAATCAAAATATTTGAGTTTTAGTCAGCTTTTCCATCACCGTGACCAAAAGACCTGAGAAGAACAATTTAGAAGAAGAAAAGTTTATTTTAGCTCATGGTTTCAGAGGTTTAGTCCATAGTCAGCTGACTTAGATGAGGCAGAACATCATGGCAAAATAAGTGGTAGAAAGAAGCAGCTCAGGACCAGCCAACAAGGAAGCAGACTGCCCTGCTCATGAGGGACAAAACTTACATACCCTCAGTGACCTACCTCCTCTAACTACCTTACCTGCCTACTGTAACCACCTATTTAAACTGTATCGGTGGATTGATCCACAATTAAGTTACAGCACTCATAATCTAACCATTTCACCTCTGAACATTATTTTATTGTCTCACACATGAACTTTTGGAGATACCACATATCCAAAACTTAACAACTTGATAAGAACAATTTAAGGAGGAAAAGTTTATTTTGTGCCCATGGTTTTAGAGGTTCAGTCCATGGTGGGCTGACTTCATTACTCTGGGCTCAAGGTGAGACAGAAAGAATGTCATGGTGTAAAGTATGGTAGAAGACAGAAGCTCAGCTCATGGCAGCCAGGAAGCAGAAAGCAAGTGAATAAGGAGCCAGGGACAATATATAATCCCAAAGGGCACATCCCCAGTAATTTTCCTCTAGCCATCCCCTACCTGTCTACAGTTACCATCCAGTAATCCAAAGTATTAATCCCTCAAATGGACTAAGCCATTTATTAGGTTATAGCTTTCATAATCTGATTACTCACTTCTGAATATTCCTACACTGAATATCATATAGCCAACACATGAACTTTTCAGGGGATACCTCATAGCTAAACCATAATGCTAAGTGGCCCAGTGCTGTAGATACCAGCCTCCACCTCAACTCTTGGTATGGCTGTATTTCCATTTCACATTCTGAGTTGTGAGAGTTAGGACTTCAATATATGAATTTGGGGGCAATGGAAGTATGCAATCTAGCCCATCATATTGTTCATGTCTGGAAAATGATGTATATTAGACATTCAGTGAAAGAAGACTGATGTCAAATTTAATGCTTATTAATGTCAAAATTAATACATAAGCATTAAAATATCACCTGTTTATCCAAGTCATTTCCAGTCTCTTCCTCAATCTGATAAGAAATTTTTTATCTTCAAATCCCTATGACCAATTGCCGCAGTCTGGCTGGGCACAAAATAATCGAGCCACCACAAAAGCCTTGTAGATTCAAACAGTAACTCTTTATTCCCGAACTCTCACTGGCACTCTACACGCACGTTCTGGGAAAACACACTCCCTCCACCGGGCTCTGCGTACCAATACTCTCAGAACCCCGTGAGAACTAAATGGAAACTCCAAAGGAGTGGGCGCCTGAGGCAGCAGGATACGCCCTAATCCTGGAGCAGCCCTATTCCAGCAGGATCCACCCTAAACCCGGAGCCACCCTAATCCCTGAGCAGGGTCACCTTTCAACCCCAAAATGCCATGCGTCATTCCTACTTGGCTATGGCTCTCAGCAACCAATCTCCTCTTGACTCTGATGGTCACTGCCACCAATTCCTTCCCTCTATATACATAAGTGTACATACTCCCTTCTTGAACCTTGAATGCTTGTGACTGATTTGACCAATAGTATAGTGGAAATGACGCTGTGCCCATTCTGAACCTAAACTTTAAGAGAGCTAACTATTTTGGTTTCATGGCTTTTGAAGCTTTGAGCCATTATACAGGAAGTTCAAGCTACTCTGCTGGAATTAGATGCTACAGAAAGGAGAACTGAGATCTATAAATAGTGAAGGAGACAAAGATATCTTTTAAAAATGATTCTTCTTGGTGCATTATAATTATACATAATAGCAGGATTCATTGTGACATGAGGTTACATGCACATAATATAATTTGGTCAATTTCACTTTCTATTACCTATCTTTTTCCTCTCCTTCCTCTATTCTACTGGTCTCCCTCCTAATTTCATGAGATCCCCCTCTTTTATTCGTTTGTTCTCTCTAGTTTTCACAAATGAGAAAAAACATAATGATCCCTGAGTTGCTGAGTCGGGCCTATTTTGCTTAACATATGCTCTCAAGTTTCACCCATTTTCTGGCAAATGATAGAATTTTATTCTTTTTTATGGTGAATAAAATTCATGTGTGTGTGTGTGTGTGTGTGTGTGTGTGTGTATCATATTTTCCCTAGTTATCTGTTGATGGATACCTAGGCTGGTTCCATTACTTGACTATTATGAATTGTGCTGTAGTAAACATGGGTGTGCATAATTTGGTTTTGGATACATACTGAGGTGTGGTATAGCTGGGTTATATGGTGGCTCCATTTCTAAAACTAAGCTGCCTCAAACAAATAGCATCTACCTAGAGAGCATGTGGATGAAAACTCTGACTAGAAGAGCTTTATCTCTTGACCCGTCTCCATCAACACCATAACTACTTCTGTTCTCATTAGGGATCACTGAATCCCCTGCCTCCTCCGTTTTACCATCTTGGAGATAGAGTAACATAACTTTAGGGAATAACTTTGCACTAGCTCAGAATATACAATAGGCAGGAAAGGCTGTCTTGTCATCTGTCCTTACCCAAGAGGTTAGCTAACTCTGTCCAAAGGGAATTCTAAGCTTCTAAACAATTTAATAAAATTAACATATATTTTAGGAGAGAGTTTTGCTTTTAACATAAAACCAATTTCACATAATTTGAAATCTATTCACTGAAGCAAGCATCCACAAAAATGGTTCTCAAATATTCTTGAACCTGAAATGCCTGAAAAGGTGTCAACATTTCTAGCATGATTTTAATGAGAAAAAAAATAAAAGCAGACTTCTATATATGGCCAGTCATTAATCACTGTAATGATAGCTAGGAAATAAATTAGCTGATATCATCACTCCTTTGCCTTCAGAAGCAAAGTAATCATAAAGGGACCATGAAAATTTGGTTACATCTGAACACAAATTTTTAAAGAGTGATGATAATAAAAAATGTTTAAAATAAAAGTTTCTTGTTATTGTTAAAAATGGAGGATTCTGAGAAGTTTAGGTTTGCAGGCTGCACTTCTCAACTCTTCATGTCACATCTGGTGTTTGCCTCAGATCATGACATTTTACCCTTGTTCTTGCCACTCTGTTCCAGGGTACCCCTGTGAATCCACTGAGAACACGGGACCCTTATTGTATCCTGTTATTTCCTCATGTATGAACCATCTCAAGGGACTGCCTATCCATGTAAGTGTGTCCTGTACCTCATCCTCAAGTTCTTTGGTGACTGGAGCAGCTTTTGATTGCCCTCCATTTGGCATCTGGATGCTGCTGTTTTTAAAAAATTGTTCCATCTTAAAAGAAAACTCTCACTAGGATTCTTTGTTCCTCAGTTTCTTCCTTTTCTTTCACTACTCTTCTTCCATCCTGGGACATCTCCCCAGGACAGATATCATGATGTCTGTACTGTCCACAGCAGAGTTGTGGTAGGGCAGAGGAATAGGTTGTCATGAGACCACAGAAGATATCTGGAGATGGAATGTGGGGCCTAAGGTTTGTTGAAAAACGCTTTCAAGGAAGGTCAAGTGGCAAGTGAATGGGCAAGTAGCACCTCAGTTTCCTCCAGTGCTCTGCTAGAAATTAATAATTTCATTCCTCACATTGGTGATCTGGTGGTGGCCTGTTGGATAAAAACTTATCGTCTCCACAGTGCTCTGCTCTGTAGCAGTTACCATTGGGAACAGAGTTTTCTACCTTATATAAAAGGTGACAGAAGCAGTGACATTATTAGCTTGGTTTGATTTGTCCCATTGTATGACTAGTATTCCAAGGAACTTGGTGTGTACCTTAGAAAGCAACTTTCTACATATCTTAGTGTCCATGAGAAAAAGCTGATGTCCTTCAAGACAATGTTTTTCTGGACATTCTGCCCTGACAAGCTCCTATCTCAAGAACCTCGTGTTTTTCCTCCCAGGATGACACAGTGTCTCAGACTCTCAACTTCCTACGCCCTTTGCCTTCAGCCAACTTGCTTTGTGAAGTGGCATATAACCTCCGATGCATACAGATTCCTGGTTTTCTTATTTCTTACTGGGTCTGATGGGAAACTGCTGGAAAGTGAGAGAATTACATTATTATACAGAAGAGTTTGGCTTCAAATTAATTAACTCAAAATAACAAATAGATTCTCTAAGCAATTAAGTTTTTATAAAACTGAAACATTAATTATAGACCTTATAAGCAAGCAAACAACAAACAAAAATCATGGTGAAAAAAGGCTCGTATACAATTATTCAGAATGGCTACTAACATTTTGGTGTTCTTCTTTCCACTTATTTCTATGTATACAACAGCAAGAATGTGCATGTTCTGGGCTGGGACTATGGTTCAGTGGTAGAGTGCTTGGATTCAGTCCTCAGCACCACATAAAAATAAATAAATAAATAGTGTCCATCTACAACTAAAAAAAAATATTTAAGGGCTGGGGTTGTGGCTTAGCGGTACAGCACTCTCCTTGCACGTGTGAGGCCCTGGATCCTCAGCACCACATAAAAATAAATAAGTAAAATAAAAGTATTGTGGCCAATTACAACTAAAAAATAAATATTTTAAAAAATTAGTTTAAAAAAGAATAAAAAGAAAGCGCATGTTCATTTATGAAATGCCCCTTAATATTGTAAAATGCACTTTGTATCACAGAATTTATTTTCCACATCTAATTTATATTTTTCTCCTTTTTCAGACAAGTTCAATTTATTTTTAACTTTCCCGTACTGGTGGATATCTAGATTGTTGTGGACCATCAACTGTAACTCTTTATTTAGAATTAAGAAACTAAAGAAAATAACAGTATAAGGTTCTTGATGTACTTTGACCATCTATGAGAAGAGATAAAGATAAATTCCAGTATAAATAACTGTTTTTTCCTGTACTTGACACACTGATTAGCTTATATAAAAGTTATACTAACAGCATTTACAAGTGACCAAAAATGTTTTTTTTAAGTGACCAAAAATGGTGTGTTTGATCTGATTACTAATAGGATTAAACTTTTAATTTTATAAGTTTCTTAGCATCTATTATTTTGTAAATTACTTGTTCACATTTTCAAAGTCATCTGAACTTTCAATTCTGCGTCGTCCCAACTCTATTTGGCAAATATATTCCCTCTTCCCCATGCCTGTACTCTGTCTTATGTGTTGTGCTTGTTAATGTATTGACACAACTTAGAATCTTTCCCCTGTTTGTATGATATATATGATATATTGAAATAAAAGCTAGAACCCTGGGGATTGTATTTACCAAAATTCCACCAACAAATTTCCAGGTGAGATACTAATAAGTCTTTCATGCAAGATGTGGCAAGCTGAAAAGAAGCAGAGATCAGACTCTCCTGAGTAGTGGTGGTCAATCTTTGTGGCTTTGGCAGAAGGCAAATGTGAGGTTTTTCTATCTTTTGGGTATTCTACTTGTCATTAAATTGCCCCCCTGCACCAGACTTATGGCACAGCTGGTGAACTGTAGTTTTCTGGAAGAAACGTTAGTCAGGCTCCCTGGGATCAGTCATGCTCCTATGCGTATCAGTGCCCTTCTTATCTGGCCCAGGAGGACCTCAGCACTTCCCAGGCAGCTTCTAAGGAGCTATTCTCAGCTTTGAGTCAGTACCTTTCCATTCCTACTTCTTTCGTCAGTCCCTCCTTCTAGTTCCCAGATTCATAAACAGGCCAGAGCCATTTGTGTGGAACTCATAGGCAGAGGCATGATTCTTGCCATCTGCATTGCATCCATCTGACACGTTCCCAGTGCCAAGTTCAAAAGGAGAAATGGAACTCTGAGGAGACAGCTCTTGTCCCTTGTTCATGTTATTATAGTCAGTGAAGAAAGCCCTGACTGCTATTTCCAGTTTGGCTTGTTCTAATTGACCATCTAGATATGGGATTGCTTGACCAACTCCCCTGGGTTGTAAGGTCTTGTGTTAGGTCCCTTAAGGAGATGGTGGTCAGCAAATGTGGTGACTCAGGTTCTGTAACAAGGAGTCTGGGCTTAACATTGTTGGCCATCAGGATTTATTGAGAGTTTCATACAGAGACTTTGTTAGAATTTGTTAAGAATAACAAACAAAATTTTCCTTAAGCAATTTTAAGAAACTCATCACACTTAAGACGTTCCTGAAACATTGTGCTGAAAAAACCTATGAGTTTTTGGAGGTTCCTTGGTGACCCTGTGAATTTAAAAAGCAGGGCTAGGGGAATATGGAATATGAGAGACAAGATATGACTAAAGCCTAGAGCTGACGACCTTGCCTTCACATTCTTTGGTAACCAAATAAATTAAATTTAACAAATTAAAATAGCAATGCTATACTGTTTTCATTTCTAAAATTAGCAAAAGTAAAAGTGAATGTTAATACTTAGGAGGGTATGGTGAGGTGGGCACTCAGTTGCAATAATGTAAATCACCATAAACTCTCTGGAAATCAATTTAACAATACGTGTCAAGAGCCTTAAAATGTGCATCCCTTTTGACCCAGTAATTCCACTCCTGTGAATCATAAATGCAGACAGTAATTATCATCACCAACTGGAAAACAAAATGTCAACAGTTTATGTTGCTGTGCAGGATAAATGAAATAATGCTTGAAAATATATATAGCATTGCCAGGACATAAATGAGTTCAACAAATGTTAGGAAACATTCTTCTTTTACATCTTGTGTAAAAATGCTAATGTATTAAATAAGCAAGAGAGCAAACCACAGTATGTGTTCACTGCTCACTATTTGCCAGGCTCTGCTAATCGCTGGACATATAATAGTGAATGCTGAGGGCTTGGTGATTGTCCTTGTGATATTTGGTCTAGTACTGAAACCAGACTTTAAGGAAATAAATAAATCTTCTAAAATACACACACACTCATCACACCTAATATGAGTGTGTAATCATAACATGCACTCACACAATGAAGGAGATGGTCATGATATTGTGAGAGAAATAAAGGAGAGATCAAATTTAGAGAGGCTGGGCAGTACCAGTACTTACAAATCAAGCAAGATATTTTTAAAGCAGTTTCCTGATAATTACTGAACTGTGTCCTTCCAGACTTGTATGATGAAGCCCTAACACTCAATGTAACTATATTTGGAGACAGGACCTTTAACAAGATCATTAAGGGTAAATGAGGTCAAAAGGGTTGATAGGATCCCATTCCAATATGACTGGTAGCCTCATAAGAAGAGGGAAAAATAAAAATGTGTCATATTTCTCTCTGCAGGTTCACAAAGGGTAATGAGCGAACATATGAAATAGCAAACAGGAGCAGTCTAAAACTGACCTCACCAGAAACCAATCTTGCTGGTCTTGATCTTGGAGATCCTGCCTCCAGAACTCTGAGAAAATGAATTTCTATTGTTGAAACCCTTCAATGTGTACAATTTTATGACAGTCTTAGCAGACAAATACAGACTTGAAGGATGGGTGGAGATGCGTATGTGCAAAAGAGCATTTTAGGGGAGAGGGAACAACACACAGAAAGTCCCAGAGGCTGACAAGAGCTTGGTGTGCTTGGACAACTGGTTCTGATGAACCTGAATTCAAGCTGTTAGGTATATGATGTGACTGAGATAAGGAGAAGAATCCAATGTTCTAATGCTAACCACATCTGAGGCTCTAGTAACCACAAAGTTCAAACTTTGCATGTTACAGATGTCAAAAACACAGAGATGCAAGGATAGTATTGGAGATTAATAGGCAAACCTCACCCTAGCTGATGTCAGGCACATTTAAGAACACAGGTCTCTACCCCAGGTACATGTATGACTGCACGTATATCGCAGCTCTACGTCATATACTACCAGAGAAATTAAAAGCTGTGTTCATTTGTGTACAATGATCCAAAATGCATTCATGTATAACTAATTAGAGCAAATAAAAACTTAAAAAAAATTTTAAAAACAACCCAGGTCTCCATTATCCCTTACAAATGCCTTAAAACAACCTCATTAAACCCCAAATTCTAGTCTCAAAATTGGGCTATGGTACTGACAATGGCTTCACAGTGTCTGAATAATTCTAAGGAAAACACAAACTGCAAGCTACCAGCATTAACTGTCATTTCTCTTGTTCATTGTACTTGCTGTTGTATTCTTAGAAGTACTGACCAAGCACTGTTTAAAATTCAAGTTCTGCAGGTCCTGATCAGTTATATATTATGTATTTCACATTGCACTGTAACCTTCAATAGTTTTCACTTTCATAATTGTAGTAATGATAATAAAAATGTGTATTTATTGAGAATTTATGTCCAATAGGTGGCTAAGTGTTTTATAAAATATTTCACTTATGAGGTGAATGTTTTTATTACCAATAGATGAAGAAATTAAAGGAATATGTAGATAATTTGCCCAAGTTTGCCCAGCTTAAAAAAACATGAAGTTGTTTGCTGGTAAATGTTTAACAACCTGTAAAAGCAGAAGGGAGCTCTGATAATATATACTGAATATTGTGTCACATCAAAATTCATACACTGGAGTTCTAGCCCTTAGTATGGTGGCATTAGGACATGAACCCTTGGAAAATGATTAGGTAACGAGGGCAGAGTCTCCATTAATGGGAATAGTGCCTTATAAAAGAAAATAGAGAGCTCCCTTGCCCCATCTATTGATACGGAAGGAGGCTCTCACAGGACACAAATCTGCTGGGCCCTTGATTTTGGTCTTCCCAGCCTTCAGAACTGTGAGAAATGACTTCCTGTTGTTTATAAGCCACCCATTCTATGGTGCTTTATTACAGCATCCTGAACGGACTAAGACCTCTGATCTGTAGCATTTGAATATTTCTGTGAGGTTAATATAACTGCCGTGGTTGATTTCAAACTGCAAAGTGTTGTCACTGAAGAGAAACTTAGGGACAGATGCGTCATGTAGCACTCCATTCCATTGTATTGAAGTATTGTGACCATCAGTTCTCCCAAGTCTTGGCTTCAGAGTATTGAAGTATTGTGACCATCAGTTCTCCCAAGTCTTGGTGACAATGATCAATCATACCATTATACAAATGTGACTCTAGAGTTCATACATTTAAGAACTGTGCTATATTTTCTCTCTTTGCCACTAAGCATGAAAACTGGCACAGTTGGCACAACCTGTCAGGGGTATCCTCCCATATTCATCCTTCCCATAGGAAAGTCCACTTTCCAAATTCTCATCTCTTGTACATTCACAAAAGATGCTAGTATCTGTGAGTGTGCCTGGGTTGGGATTACACTGGTTCCTATTACATGCAGTTAGCCTTTGGGCCAAGACTTCAGACTACTAAATGTTGGGGCTTGCGAATATTTACATCTAGTATTAAACCTTTCTTAAAATGTCACAAAATATTAGCCTGAGCTCTGCTGTGAGGTCATAAAAATAGACTCTTTCATGCTTGGAGTACAGCGACATTCAGTGTTCCTTCCAAGTGGGTGGTGACAATAAGAGTGGCTAGAGGCAGATCTTGTGCCCTCAAACAGCTGGAAGCCATCAGTTAAAGCCTTGATGCTGGAGACCTGTGGTTGTATGAATATATACAACCAGGAAAGGGACCGTTTTCATTAGAGACTCCCTAGACTGTCTGGGGAGGAATCCTTGAAAGGTCAGTCTGAAGTCCATCATACTTCTGATAAACTTTAGGGCCTTTGTTATTTGGAACAAATAATGGTGCTATGATTTAATAGTTGTCTTAGTCTTGACTAGGAACTAATGTTTATATTTGGCTAAGTTTATATTTGACTAAGATCCTTGAAGGCAGATCCTTTTTTTTCTTCTTCTTCTTACCACAACTATTTTAGTACATTGTATCTGGATTGTATTGGCAAAGTCTCCTTCCTTAACCAAATTTTAGTGAGGCTGTCTGATCTACCTTTTTGGAGAGGCACCAACCTTTCCCCAGTTTTAGCAAGAATCTTCCTAATTCAGTTGACCAAACTTCCACCCTCCATATTTAAATACACATGATATCTTATCAAATTTCTCACGCTCCTCCAACCTCTAGATGACATCTGATTGCTGTTTTGCCTTCAGCAAGAATCCAGTCTGCTGCATGACCTAACATTGAACCCACATTCAGGAATGCTTATCTTGCTCATTGTGCAACAGGGAAGTCCTAACACAGAACATTATGTTTTGGGACAAAGTGCTGTCAGAACACTGGCAGGTGCAATTTCCTAGCTCCTTTGACAAGAAGTTATCCCCCTGTTGGTGCGGGGTCAGGCTATGTGGTAGTTTCTGGACTCTTGGTGTCTTGACTTATGTATGTATCACCTCTGGCCTACCCTGTTATATGTAAATTTGCACATACTCACTATAAAAGCTTCCAAGTTCTCATCTCTTTTACAGTCACAAAAGATGCTAGTAGCTGTGAGAGTGCTTGGGTTGGGATTACACTGGTTCCTACTGCATGCACTCAGCCTTTGGGTCAAGGCTTCAGAGTATTGAATGTATGCAATAAAGCAGATGCTATTCTCTGAAACAGTCTCTGAAGGGGTTTCTCTGCACCCTCAAGCTCCCTACAGTGGATGTTAGAGGGAAAAGCCTCTCAGCACAAATCTAGACAGTTTAGCTAATTCCTTCTTACCCTGTTTTCTTTCAAAAATTTTCTATCCACTGCCCCTCCCCACCTTGATTCTTGGCTATAAATCCCTTCCTGTTCTTGCATTAGGAATTGAGGCCAGTTCTTTGCTGAGTTTTCTTATCCCACATTGCACTAATACCTGAGTAAAATCTGCTTTTGCTACTTTAACTATTGTCCAGCTCTATTTTTTTCTTTAACAGAGTTAAATAATTATTTATTGAGTAGAATTGAATAACATCGTGATTCACAGCAATAAAAAACACTGTAAATAAACATTATTCTGTTCTATTCCATTCCATTCCATTCCATTCCATTCCATTCCATTCCATTCCATTCCATTCCATACCATTCCATTCTTCTCTGTTCTGTGTGTGTGGTACTAGGGATCAAATCTAGGGCCTCTTCCATGCTAGGCACATGCTCTACCACTGAGCAACACTCCAGCCTATAAGCATTACTTTAAATTTCCTAAAATTCCAAGATGTCTTCCTTCCTCTAAAAATGATCTGCAAATAATGTTATTCCCCAGCTTTTTAGGCTGTGTTGATACTTTCTGAATCACATATGCTGTTTAGTGTCTTGTGAATAACACACTCATGCAGAAGCTCTGCCTATATCCCTGAGTTTGCAAATTGAATGTTGGTGGAATATTCTGAAGCTTGAATGAGAACTGAAGTGTCTTCATTGATCAGTACACCTTTTAGAGAGTGCATTTCCTGTGTCCTGCTGACCCTGTTGGCAAGATCTCTGTGTGAATTATGAAGAGTACTTACACAAAAAGCTGCTTCTTTAATTGGTGAACTTCATTTCAATGGTGCCAAGGTCTCTTTTTGGCTGTAACAAATGTTGGATTTGACTCAGTCAAATTTAATATTTCACTGGGAATGATGCAAAATGATGCCTCTCCCAATTTGGGGTCAATATCAATGATGCCTCTATCAAGAAGATTCTCCTATCTTCAGGAAGCTATTGATACTATATTGTGCTGTTAAGTATCCTTTCAATAGTCTACTTCATAAAAGTATTCATAAAAGTTTTAGTCTTAGATGAAACAGAGATAGCAGTGAATCCTAATCTCAGCATATATGTGAAACTAATAGCTACAAATTTTAAAATGTCTCTGCTCAGTGCTTTATTCTGTTTTAAGATGGACTGTGAGACTCTGAGCATACAAATATTAGGGAATAGGCCAATTGATATTAAACTCTTCAATGTGTCCCAAAGCTTTTATTTAAAGCATAGATTCTGCTCAAATTCCATAAAGGAGATAATTTTCAGTTTTATCATGTTCTATAGTCTAGCTTACTTGTTAATGGAATCTTGTTTTCTTGATAAAACCATGATTTTATTATCTTGAAGACATTTAGGGGGTATTGTGGGGATTTAAAATACTCCTTATAGATGATAACAAGTGCAAAGTGGAGATCAATGCATACATTTTATAAAGAATTTCTCATAATTTTAAGGAGATTGCATTTGCATGAATTAGCAGTTGAACCTGACAAAAACATGTTTACTTTCAGAGGAAGAAGGTGGGGATCAACTTACCCCATATATGTCAACAGTCAACCTCAATAACAAATGATTTTTAAATCAAACAAAACTACACCAAGCATTCAGTCTGGAATGCTTTAGAAACATAAATGATAAATGTTCCTAAAGTGGTACTTACAAGGAAGACACTGAAATACTTATCTGCTTTTTATGAAGAGAATGCCCTGGGTTATGCAGGATTAATTTTCTGTTTCCTTGCTTTAGTCAAGTAAACACTTCCTTAAAATGAGCACTTTTAACTGTCTTCTGGTTTAATTCATAGATGTGAACTCAATGTCTTAGAATACTAAGGAAACAGAGAATGTGCATATATGTATATGTTTATATTCATATTTATACAGGCTTCATCTTTTCCAAAGTCATATGCTGAGGAATTGACAAAATCATTATAAAGTATCAGGACGTGAAAACTGCATAATGTGGTATGAATGGCCATAGACAATTTGTGTATATAAAACATAAAAATATATTAAATAATATATTTTAAAACTGCTTAATAAAATATGTATATGCTGTAAAAATTTTGGAATGTCAGCAACTAGAGGGCCACTGATATAGTAGAAACAAATTACTTAGTGTTTATGTTATTTGAAAAACTTTTTTGAAATATGGTTGTTATTTTAAAATAATGATATTGTTCATTGAAAATATAAATATGCAAATCTTATATCTTAATTTCAAAATGTGTATGTTGCTGATTCCAGAGGAAATAGAACAGGAGAGAATAAGAAGACACTGAGCCCAGGTACATATGCTATAAATTACACAGTCTAATGTGTTTGAGGGCTTAAAAGAAAGAAATGGCTCCTCCCCATAAAAGACACACAATCTGGGTAGAGCATTTTCCTAGCACGTGTGAGGCACAGGGTTCAATTTTCAGCACTGTATATAAATAAATAAAAATCCATTGACAACTAAAAAGTATTTTTGAAACAAAGACATACAATCTACATATCATATTCTTGCAAATAAATATAAAATTATGTATCTATTTACATGAAATATACAGTATATAATGACCTTCCTGTTGTTATTCCTATGTAAAAATGACCATCCAGGCCAAGTAAACATGATGATCTTCCTAAAGTGATACTTCCAAGGGTAATATGTTAGCTTATTCATTGATGTTGATGAATTGCATAGAATTCTGGAGATGTTGTAGTTAGGATCTTTTAGTTGAAACATAGACTCACTCTAGGTGTCTTAATAATGAAAAATTTATGGCAAGGAAACACTTAGGGCAATTAGAGAGGCCAATATCAAATAGGAGTCCAAGAATGGAAACCATTGTGCAGCTGGCCAGCATACAAATGGAGCTTGATCCAAGGCAGCACTGACAGTCTCCACAGCAGAAGTTCATGAATTGTCAGGAGCTTGACAGTGGTACTCTGTTCTTTATGTTGTTGACTTCCATGCTCTTTTCACTTATCTTCTGACTGCTTCCTCTAAACTTTAGCATTCTATGGCCTTTGTGACCTCAACTCTATACTGCCCTCGGCTCCACCTAAATATCACATAAGTCTTCTTCTATTTCTCCCATAAACTCTAAATTTCAGGATTAATTGCTTAAAATTTATTCTTCATTTGACAGAATGTTCGAGATATATAAACTTATAAGACCAAATAATATTTCTAGTCTGGTTGGTCAGATCTTTCTCATCAAACTAATTCAATGAACATCAACTGGCCTATGAATTGGTTGCTTTTTAGGCCAGATGCTCCCAGTTCATATAACTAGGGCAAAACTCATTCATTTTGTCTTCCCCTTATAGGAATTTGAAGATATGATAAATGTTACGATTGACCAATGACTAACTGAATGACCTATAATCAATAAATTCATTAAAGGATTGAATGGCCTACTAAACTTCTAGAATTTAAGCCAGTAGATTTAATATATGCTTTAACATTCTACAATATTTCCAAATAGTCTCCAAATGGATGGATATAACCTCCCACTACCAGATATAATAGAGCTTATTTTCCTACCCTCCTACAAATTTTAATAAGATTCAATACAGAGCTAACTATAAAGAAGATTACCTTATTTTTATATTTTCTAATACTATATTAATTTGTATTTATTTGATTATTAAATTAAATACACTTCTATGCCAGGTTTTTGAAACATATGAGTGAATTTTTCTCAGGTGCTTGGTTTGTCTTTTCTATTAGGGTGCTTATTTTTCTCATTGATCTTTAAATATCCTAAAATATTGGAGTCAAGCTGGCTTTTGGATTTTGTCAGTTTGTCATTTGCTTTTTAATTTTGGTCAGTGTTTTTTGACATACTTTAGTTTTAAATTTTTATTTGTCTAGTTCATCCCTCTCTTTTTCCTAATTTTGCTTTTGCTAAGAAAAACAAAGTTCTCTTCCTTTTTAAAATTATGAGAGCAAAGTACTTTGAACTGTGGCTTATAGACTACCTCTAGCAGAATCACTTAAATTTGCTTATTGAAACTCTAGAATCCCAGTGCTCTAGTCCAGACTTATTGTAATAATTGCAAATGAGACTGAAATAACATATATTTTTAAATCAAGAAAAAGAGTTGATCCGTTTGTATGTTACAATTTGACACAGTTGATGTATTTTCTAGTACTCCTTAAGGACTGCAGATTGCTTTAAAATAATTGTAAGAGGATATTACGTTTTATAAAAGTGCTTCAAAATAAATGCATATAAAATAAATGTGAAAGTGATCTTCCAATACTTTTTGGGGAATATGAAGATTATTATTAACTAGTTTGCTTTGAATATTCAGGATATGTTCTATCACACTGAAATTTTTACTTTATCTTACAAATTTGGATTATTTAATCATATAAACAGTCATAGTATACTTATATAGCTATTATTTAACAGAGACACCTAATAAAAAAAAAAGCCTGAACCATGAGTTCTTTGCACAATTTAAAAATACCTCCAGCAATTTTACAGATTATACATCAAGCAATGTTCTAAAACTAATTATCAGGATATTTAGATATACTTTATTGTATAAATCTCTTGATGTAGGTTTCTTTACATTATTTAAAAATTCCAAAGGAAATACTGCAAATTATTCATTATAACATGCTCTGAACATAGTACTAAGGCTGTTCATATTTTATTTTCTGACATGCCCAGTTCTTTGTATATTGTTATAAGGCACACGTTACTTTTAAAATTCTAGTCTTGTGCAGTTTAATCTTGTTCATAAAATTTTCAAAAGACATTGAATGTCCTCAGAAGTGGCAGCTTTACCTTAATGCAAACGTTTATGTTAATATTGAATGACAGTTTATCTTATATCATAGCTTCCCATATATTACTGAACCTGACTTTGAAGATGAGCAGGCTGTCCAGTTCCATTGTTTGACCAGAAAGTAACTTACAGTCATTAGGTACAGAGCAATGGATTATTTCTTTACATTTAAATGTAGAATTTTGTTAATGCATTTAGTACTATTTTAATTGGATTCTGTGGTACTGAATTCCAATGATGTATTAACATAATAAAATACTTTCTCCTAAAATTGTATCTTGATCCTAACCTCTAGATATGTTAGAATACATGGTATTTTGGTTTTGTGGCCTTTCTGACAATTTACAGATTGCGGAATTTATATAAAAGATAAACAGGATTATTGCTTTGTACTCAATATCTATTTACATGACTCATTCCTTGGACTCTTCTGTGTTAGTGCTTGCCCACTAAGTAAAATCTCATCCAGCTCCATGAGCTTTAGGTTCAGCTGTATGCCAGTGACTCCTAAATATTCCAGGTAATTCAGGCCTGAGTAGTAAGTGTTATATTCCCCTTGAATCTAGCAAAGGACCCCAGTGTGACCCCTCTCTGGGAGCATTGCTGAAGAGGCAAAAGATTTCCAAGGGGGTTTCTAGATGGAAGCAACATTGGAGCTCCTTGGAATTTTTTTGCCTTTTGTGGGAACAACTAACTGGGAATAAAGCCAACATGGGGACAAGCACTGCTAAGAGGTGGGTAAAGATGGATTTTTAATTAATTCACTTGAGCATGTGAGTCCAAACAAGCTTACTCCTGGCCTTTTAAGTAACCTTTTTATTCATATAGGCCAAAATTTACCTTTACTTACTTAAGCCACTTTTGATTGGGTTTCAATTCCTTGCAAATAAACCAGTGACATGGAAAATGCTTAAGTAACAATATAAAAATCCACATACATTAAGAATTTTTAGTATTATCTCAGATATTAAATGTGCAAATAGAAAAAAATTTAAATGAAAACCGAATGTAATTTTCTTTGTCATGTAGAATAATCATTTTATTTAGTGACTTTTTTTGATCTTCAGATTTTCTATAATAAGCAACTGTATTTATAATAGTAAAGAGTTCTGAATCTAATTTTATTGAATAACTAAAATTTTATTTTATGAATTTTGTGTCTTCTTAATATACTTTGTGCTTGAACATGACTTTGCTTGAGAACTCAATCCATTGGATTTATTTTTACCAGATGCATAATTCTGAATTCATTTCAAATGACAAACATAAAACTGTCTAGTAGCTTTTATCCCATACTCACAAAGATATATATTTTCTATTCTAATTGTGAATTTTTAAAAAACAATCTGTACCTCTAAAAACCTAAATTTCCTTTTCCTGTAGTTGCCTATAGGTTTTTTATTTTTCCTTTTTTTTATTGCTTGTTTTGGGATATTCTTGTGCATATACCTTTTGATTTCCATTTGCCTTTTAGAATGTAACAGCATGAATATACTGTTACTTTAAGTGCATTGGAAGCAATAACTTGTGGATATCAAAATGAATAGTTGTGATGGAAGTGGACAGTAATTGCTACTTTAAGTGCTACTCCTACTATCTATGTAAAAAAAAATCAAGTTTTTAAGCCTTTGTGTTTTGAAAAAGATTGGAGAAGCCACAATCATGATGTGTATTGGTTCCTATTTTAGCTGCCACCTACAATTTATCCACTCTTACCTTAAAATATAATCCAATATTGCATAAACTTTCAATAGATAGAAATAGAAATCTAAATAGATAGAAACTGTATTATTCATTTTAAGTGGTGTTTTTACACTATGTAATATTGGAAATTTCCATACATGAGTGGTTAATACATAAAAGAATATGGAGCATTAATAAGCATGAGGCATTTAGATGTTATAATGCTATATAACAACTTATTGTAGTACTGGGAGAAGAATTGTATTTAGCTTAGAAGTTACTTCTAAGCAATAAAGTACCAGAATTTACTCTTCCTATCAACCAAAGCTCTTCAGTTAGGTAAGGAAAGAAACTATCTCTGAGTATTCTCAGGTAGCTGTTTATTAGTATTTGGAATAATTGCACTTGGAAAAGAATTGTACCCATGAAAATTTTGCAAACTACAAATCTATATTAGAGTTATAGAAAAACAGTTGCAAAAGTTTCTGCATTAAAGTTAGCTTGGATCAGTTCCCTGAGATCTGTATAGAAACTCTTTTGCTCTTATAAAAAGAAGTAATTAGCCTGACATGAACCAATTTTGGAATAGAACAAGGTTAGTGGGTGGTTTAAGAAAAAAAAGGGGTAAAAATAGCACTAGCAGATCTGGACCAGACCTAGGACAGAAAGATCCCCTTGAGGATTCCTAGCCAAATCTCACTGTATCTTAGAAAGTGAAGTGGCTGATCATTTATACTAGAACCATAACTAGTCTTAATTATTCTTATATTACTTGTTTTTATTGTCTTAAGACCACATGGTTCATTTCATTGCATATGTTCAATCTTCTCTCTCTTTTCCCAATTAATAAAGCTTCAGGGATTGTTAAACTAACCAGGAAGAATTTAAACGCATTCAAATTTCATAGAAAAATATATTTAAGATCCTAGTAATGTCTGGCATAGTACTCAAGGAGAAAGGTGATTTAGACATACATTTTCTCTCACCTGCAGGCAACAAAGTAGTATAATGCAATAAGTTAAGTTTTTTAAAAGGACATTATGAAGCCTAATTAAAAAACAGGTAGTCAGTGTACACAGATAAATCAGGCCAGATTGAAGAAAACAGACCAAACTGGTTTGGGTCCAAAGATTGGAAACCCAAATGTTTCCAAATGATTGAATTTTTAAAATTAATTTATTTGTTCTAATTTGTTATACATGACAGAATAATGCATTTGAATTCATAGTTAATGTTCCCAAAGCCTGGCCTATACTGCCCATCCTAAGGAATTGTTAATGAAGCAACTCTGAGCAGACTGGGATCTGCTAATTAATTCACCCTGGGCTCCCTTCCTGCCCTGATCACTCTTCCCTGGCCCCTCCAGCCCACCTGTTTCCCACCTTTTGGCGGTCCCACAGAGCATCTCATGGACCTAGTCATTTACATAGGAAGGGGAGAGATAAGGGGAAGAGATCAGGAGAACAAAGAAAGCCTAGAACATATAAAAAGGCAGAACACCCTCACTTCTTGGGATAGCAGGATACCAGCTATGGCCCCTTCTCCCTCCTGAGAGAAGTTTATGGTACCCCTTTTTAAATAAACCCTGCTATATATGCTTGCTCCAGTGTGCTTCTCTAATGCTATACTTCAACATGTGAGGAAGCAGAACTCATCACCAGTAACTGGTGGTATTGATTATATTTCTTATACATTGGAAGCCTGGACTCAGACTGATATAGATGGTTTGTAATGATTTTGTTATATAGTCACCTAAAGTTTGAGATTTATGATTAATAAATTTTTCTAAACTTCCTTGAGGTGTCTATGTGTGTTGTTTTTGTAGTTATATATTTTTAAGCTGTGTTTCAAATATCTTAGCCCACTTTATTATAATGCCTACATCTTTTTAAACAAAAATGTATGTGTATATTTTTAAATTCTATTTTTTCTCTCTCTTTAAGTAAATCTATTGGTTGGACTTTTTTTTTTTTTTAAAGAGAGGTACAATTGCAAAAGAAAGATTAGGAACTGAACCAACAAACCAATTGCTGAATCATTATAAGTGTTCCCCTACTTTGAATATCACTGTGACTTTAAAAATTTCAAAATATACTCTTGAAATCATATGATGTCTTTTCAAAAGTAAGTAGAACTCACTCCTTGCAGCAGTCATGGCAGAGAGAAATAAGATAGAAACTGGGTCAAAATCTATAATCTGGGTACTTTTGTAATGTTAGTGAGCCAGAAATGTCAAAAATTATTACATACTTCTGAGTTTGCCCAAAGCAACAAATCTCTGAATCCCAGTTTGTATTTTGCCAGGCTCTGTGTTCTCAGTTTCTTTACTCTCTTCTTGTAGCTAGTGCATAGGGGATATGACCTTAGCTGTTTTAGAATTTCACAGCTTTCTGTGGATCTCTTTACAGATAAAGTAATTTTCTCTGGGTAACTTTGTGGAAGATGAAATTCTCTATGGTAGCTAAACATCAGGTTTTACCAGAGTGATGGCCATTGCTTTTATTTCCAACCATTTTTTTCCTAATACCTTAGGTTCTATTTTATGAAATATTGTGATTTAATTACTTTGATAATGTAAAGAATAGCGTTACCCTAGATTAGATAGAGAGAAGTGATGGGAGGGGCCGGGAGGGGTTGGGGAGATAGGAAGGATAGTAGAATGAAACAGACATTATTATTACTGTGTGTATATATGTGACTGCATGATCAATGTGATTCTGCAACCTATATACTCAGAAAAATGAGATATTATATCCCATCTGATTCAAATGTATGATATGTCAAGCTCATTGTACTGTCATGTGTAACTAATTAAAACAAACAAACAAAAAAGAATCTCTTTTCGTTAGTTTTTGGTCTCTGATTCTTGTAATGCTTTAGCAGTACATTGAGCTTAATTAAATATACATAATTTTTTTTCTCTTGTACACTATCTCTTGTACACTATCTGTGTCTCCAGTAGGAAAGATTTATGCTAAGTGATACTGTAGAAAAGTGTCTGAATCCATTTTTCCCTCTTTTCTAACTATTTGCAAATTTACAGACAAAAATCAGTTCATGTATCCTTATAATTTTTCATCTTTCTGTTTAGATTTTCTCTCTTTTTAAGTCTAAATCCTCTTAACACTAACTCCATTGCTTCATTTATCTTTGCAGGGTAGCCAAAAACTGAGTGTTTTATTTCTTTATGTAAGTGGATTGAGAAGTTTTCAGTGACTGTAGGCTAATTTTATTAACAGCACTGTCTAAATAATGATAATTCCTCCATTGCCTCTTCTGTGGATGTCATGTCTGTGCATAAAGGGAGAAAGTAACTGCATTTATTTCAAAAAGAGTAAGGCTATTTTGAATATTTTATTGCAGCATTCTTCTTTCAGAGTTTTATATGTTTACTTTATTCTAGAATTACTTAAATTTGTATTTTGCAAAACCTAAAGATCTTGTCAAAGAATTTCTGAACTAGAGTATTAAAATGAAATTACTCAATGTGTATTACATTTATTTCCCTTTAATTGAGAGAAAATTCAGACTAGGACTGAATGAAAAAAAATTTCTATTGGTAGGGACTGGAAATTTTTTCTAATAGCATCTTTTTAATTATCTTTATTGTAAAAGAAGTGGATCTGAATACAGCTTTGATTGGTAAGAATTTAAGGGAAAAGGGATGGGGCAAGAGACCAGGGGAGGGATGGAGACTTAAGGAGAGTCCAAGAGGGTGCTGGATGGGATACTTCCTAGGCCAGATCAAGAATAGTGGTCCCATAGATAGGAATGGTGGCCACAAAAAATGCAGAAATCTGTAACCCGAGGGAAGAACCAGTGAGGGATAATATTCTGCTAAAAGTTGCTCCAGTCAAGTGCTGAGGAACTAGAGGGGGCTGACTCCAAATAGCAAGCATTGGAGTGCCACACACGGAAGTGCTCTTGATCATGTTATTGAATTTTGTAGTTGCTGCTGTGCTTTAATACTTCATCCAGTCTTTCTCAGGAATAATATCAACATCCCATTGGAGTTATCTAAAATCCAAGTTTGGGATATACACTTCAGGCATTTCAGTTGTCTTATCTTGTTTATCAATATATCCCTATTGTAAGCTTAGTGCATTGGATAGAATAAATATTTAAAAACACTTGTTAAATAAATGAATGAGAGACACTTTGGACATATTTATGGGTGGGAGAAGGAAGAAAATCTACTAATTATATATTGGGATTATAATGTGAAATGCAGAAATCTCCAAGCTGAGCAGACAGGTAAGGGGCCATCCCAGGAGTAGTTTACCTTGGGCTCTTTCTTCTTTCACCACACAAGTGCTTTCTCCCAGTCCAGGATGGCACAGTGTTATTCATCTTCAAACCTGGACCATCCCTGCATGACTTTCTGGCTTACACCACTCTCCCCTACTGTCCTTTTAATTAAAACTTGCAAAATACCATTACTTAAAAGCTCTACAAACTAATTTATACTACCATACAGTGAGTTTAATATACTATTTTGCCTAGATGTATGAAAAATTAGGTTCTAGTAAAATGATCAATCTCAGCAGACAAATTTGAGGACTCTGAGGAAAATACATGAACAGGAAGTATATTCCAGAATCCTTAAATTATGTTAATTTAAAAATTTTAAATGACATGGAATATCTTCTAGTTATTTATTGCTTCTATAGTATGGCTTCTTAGTGTTTACAATATAGAAGTAGGCATAAAAAGTCAACTTCCTTTTATTCAGAAATACTTGTATCATTTGGAGAACACTGTTAAAGACCTAGCTATCTCTCTTTGTCTTCCTGTTTATTTAATATGTCCATATAATTTATTTATATAGGTTAAGGAAATGATAAGTTGTACATGTATTTCTATGTCATAAATCTATATAGAAGCATTGTACAATGGGTGTTCTTTGAACCTCTGGTTGTTTCATGGGTGGGTTAGCATTTAAAGAAGAAAAATAAATGGAATTAATTTGTTAGCATACATATTACAAGTTGGAATTCTAAGATTGATTATGATTTTCACAGAAATCTCATTATGTTCTTAATAGAAATTAATGTTCTCAGGTTTATGCATGTACTGAAGGATTGTGTTGGTCACTTAACAAGCTTACATTAAATTAACAGGGTGTTATACATAATAAAATTGTTTTCAAGAGCTATACATATTAATGTTCATAATTATTAAGTTTGCAAGCCTCAGTGTTTCTGTTGTATTGAAATAAATCAGTGGGTCAAAAATGACTTGTTGATGGGCAAAAGAAGTGATAAAAATAGGAACAATAAAACTACAATTTAGAACAATATAATAATTCTAAGTCCATCAGTTAAGTGTATTACTGTTTTGCAAAGCAACTTGGTCAATGTCTTTATTGTTGTAAGGAGTGCCCTTGAGCAAGGAGAATGGGAGGACTCAGAGGGACCATTTGGAAAGTATGGTATTGGAGATTGAGATCTGCAGGTGCTTCAGTTTCTAGTGATATAAAGATGTGGTGAAGTGAAGAGAAGGGTCCCTGTACATGAGGAACATGATGACATCATTGAGAATAATGACAGAATTCGGATGAAGCACAGTATTCTGAGTCAAGATATGAATTTCAATTGCTTCGAATAGTTCTTCAAGAACAATGTTAAATAATATTGAAAGTTAAGTAAATACATTTTCTTTCCTCACTTTGATAGACGTGCCCCCAGAGACATCTTTAAACATGCTGTGAGGCCTTCACTTGAAATACACCTTTCAAAATCTTTTAAGAAAATATCTCATTTCTACTTTTTAAAAAGTCAGATGTAGATATTGAGTTATCATCTATGACTTTTAGCATCTAGTTGTAAGATCACATTTTTTTCTCTTTTGAAATTTTCATATTCATTAATATTCAAATATATTCATTCAACACCAGTTCCTATCTTCCTAGTTTTATCTTCTTCATTCCCTCAAAATCATTGTGTCAAGGATTTTCCTTTTTATTCTAATTTACAAATTCAATTTTTCCTCTTGGATATTTTATTTTACTTCTTTAGTTTATTCTCTGATGAGATATAAGTAGATTCTACATTATATATAGGCTTTTTGAGTAATGTCAATTTTCATTAAAAATATTGCCTTACAAATTATACTAAGTGATAGTTAGACAGGAGAAAGAAGTCATGGTGTTCTATTGCACAGTGGATTAACCACAGATAACAATAATGTATTTCTAACTTTGAAAAAAACTAGAAAGGATTTTGAATGCTCATCATAAAGAAATAAGTTTTTGGGAAAATAGGTTTATTCTGATCTGAATGTTACACAACAAATAGATACTGAAAACATTATACAGTACCCTAAAAATACATACAATTTTTTTTATCTGTTAAAATATTTTTAAAATTTTACATTACATTTTGAAATATTATCTTATTTATTTTTTTGCAAAAGGAAAATGATGCATAGTAGCCATCTTTTAAATGTAAAAAAGATAGTTAATAAAAATATTTTGAGGATACAGCACTATCTCTTATATAATATGAAGGCACGTAGGCATGGACATTCACACACACACACACGCACACACACACACACACACACAGTTTTCCTTGGGGCTAGGGTTGTAGCTCAGTGGTAGAGTATATGCTTAGCATGCATGTATTCAATCAATCTTTAATAAAAAAAATTAAAAAGTTTTCCTCTTGTTATATCACGTAAACCTATTGTTAAATATAGCCTTACATGTAAAGTTTTTGAATTATTTTTTTGAAGTTTTTGATTAATCATGCTTTCCTCATTAGTTTAAAGGAAGGCCTATTATAATATAAGAACATAGAAAAAGTATCCATGGGCAGGAGTCTTCATCTTGCTTGTTCCCAGTAATCAAAGCTGGGTAAAAGTACCAAATTTTGTTCTAACTAAAGGAAAAATCATAATTTAAAATTATACAATCTTATGCTAACTTATAAATTACACTTTTATCTTTATTCCCTCTTATTCATTTATGAAAGTTTCAAAGGCTCTATTTTTTCTCATTAGTAGAATGTTAGTGACAGCCCACAGAGATTCAATGTTCAATATTCTTCTTATAGTCATTTTCTAAATATTTAGACATTAAGATCTTCTATTCTTTTTTGCCTTAGTATTATTTTAAGATATTTAAAATTTTTTTTATTGACACATTAATTTTTCATGTTTATGTGGTACAATGTAATGTTCTGTAACACGTATACATTGTGTAATGATCAAATAATAGTAATTGATCCAAAGATCAAATAATAGTAATATATATTTATCATCATAAATGTTTCTTTTCAAAATTGTAAACACATTCAAAGCCCTCTCTTCTAGCTATTTGAAATATATACAGCATTGATGTTTGGTATAGTCATCCTACTTCTAAAAAATGAGTACCAGAACTTAATCTTCCTATCAACCTGGGTGTCCAGCAGTGGACGAATGGATAAAGAAAATTATTTATATATATATATATATATATATATATATATATATATATATATATATATAAAATGAAATATAATTCAGCCATAAAAATGAAATCCTGTCATTCAAGACACATATGAGCCTAGAGGACATATTAAGTGGAAGTAAGCCAGTTACAGAAAGAGAAATATTGCATGATCTCACCCATATGAGGAATAAGTTAATCTTCAGAAGTTGCAAGTGGAGTAGTGGTCACCAGAGGCTTAGAAAAACAGAGAGAGGGGAGTTGGAAAGAGATTGGTTAACAGATGAAATATTACAGTAAGACATTTTTCTTAACATTTTTAAGTGGTTGCATTTTGGTTTTTATATCTTTATATGCAGATTAATTGTACTGTCATCAGAATGTAATTTTTCCTTCCACTTTGGGGATTTACTTGACATTTTCTTTGTAGCCTAATGCAGGGTCATGTTTGAAAAATTTTATAAGCATATTTAAAAGTATATTCTTTATGCAGCATAAACTTTTCTCTTTTTAGAGCCATTCAAATAATCTATTATTCAGACTTCTATGATCTCTTGGGTTATTCTGCTTAGTTGTTTTTAACAAAGATTGAAAAATGCTTCTCAAATCATTCTATCAGTAGCCTGTTTTTCTGTTTCTCCTTTTATTTCCAGCAGATTTTATTCAAATGTTTCAACTGCAGAGTAATTTTACCTATTTTAAATACTAGATTTTCCTTGCTTTTGCATACAAATAGATGTATTTTTACCATATAACCATTAAAAATCCCAGGAGAAACACTGAGCCTCACTTATCTTTCCTTCTCCATTGGCATCTTATTCAGAAAATAGACAAGAGAAGTTTAAATGCTTGGGAGATGGCAGTTCAGGAAGTTAGTTCTGTGAAATGGAAAACACTGCCCCCTAGAGGTAGGCTGAGGAAGAGCCCTGGCACTAAGCCTATTTGCTGGTACTACAGGTAATACCAGTCTTCAGGGTACAAACATCTTCATCTATCTCTCTTGTTTGCAATCTCCTTTTAAAATAGTGTATACAAAAAGTTTTATTTCATGAAAATAAGTATTCTTTGTAGATTTGTAGTTAACCTTACTGTACATAAATTTATAACAAAACTTTCCAGTCTTCAAAGAGTAAGAAACTTTGGCCTCTGAAATAGCCTATTTGAGGAAATGTAACATCCGGATCTATTATTTGTGCAGTCTGTTTTTACCTATGGTATAAATTGTTCATTTGGAAATTATTTAAAACCATGCATACATTTCTATCATAATCATTATTTAATATTCACTGACTCTATGCCAGGATCTGTTTAAAAATTTCAATATCCTGAGCATATTAAACAGAGGAAACAGCAGCACTCAGCTAAATTTTAACTGCTACTCCCCTTTCCTTGGAAACTTACCAAGGCTTTGGGAAGTGTCATAATTAGTCTTCAGCAATATATCTGTACAGTTTAACTAAAACCTATGTATTTTACTTATTTATGAGGTATAACCAATGATCTAGGTTCTCCTTGGTCTTAATGCTAAAATTTTAAAAACAAGATCAATATAATATTTACTAAATATTTTGGACATAAAATCTGGCAAAAGCATTCTCATACATCTTTTCCATGCTATGGGCAACACTAACATGTCAGTAACAGGTACTTGGTGGTATAACAAACACATTTACACATAACAAGCACTCTGGAGGTGGGAAGGTCATATTTGTGCAGTATCTTCTTCATGATGCTGTTAGTGTTCTGGATCCTTTTGTCTTCCTGGTGTGCCTGCTTAATAGGAGGTTTTTTTTTTTTTATCATGTTTTCATATAATCAGAAAAAGGCTGAAGCATCACAGCATGCTACTTGCTTTGCAAACAAAGAGGGAAATAAACAAAGTAGGAAGGACTGGTACCCAGAAAAGGGCAAAGCTTTCCTGAAAAGCCTCAGATTATATCTCATGCCTGAATTGTGAAGCATGTGCAAATCTAGCTATACTTTTCAGGAGGGTTCCTGTGTACATTCCCAAATAAAACAATACCAAGTTTTCTTAAGATGAAGAAAGAGAGATTTGGTAATTGTTAGCAGTTTTTCACAAGGACCTTTCTTCTCATATGAGATAGAGCACTGCTGAACATTAGGCACATGTTTTTATCTATGCCCTGTTAGAAACAGGCAAAGCTGCTGTGAGCCCACAGAATACCTTCAGGAGAATCCAGCAAAGATGGGTATCCTGAGTGAATGCAGCCGTATATTAGGACACATAACTTGGGAAATGGAGCTTGCTTAGATTTCAGCTCCCACTTATCTCTTTTACAAGACATCTTTCTGCAGAAATCAAACTGCACAGCTGTATGTTGAAACCCTAGGGACAAGACAGAAGTAAAAAGAAGGAGATCAATTGTGATTGCTTTTGGCCTCATTGACATAGATCCAGTTTGTTCTCACTGCTCTGCCCTGTTCTCTTAGAAGATTTGGTAAGCATGCCCAACAATTAAAAATGTTAGCAGTGACTGTGAAACACATGTAAGAGGTATTTAGAGTTCTAAATGAAATTTTCTTGTGCCTAATAAATTTTTAATAGCTGATGAAAAGAAGGGAGGGTATGTAAGCAAAACCTGAAGTTATCAAAAAGGTTGTCAATGAGTAGGCTATTAAACAGACATAAGAAACACTTCCTATACAAGTATGCAAAAGACACATCCAGAGAAGACAGCATCCTTCTGTTCAACTAGAAGTATGTTCCATAGTCAACACTGCTGAACAGGCAAATACTGAGGCCATCATCATCCATCCTCCTCTGTCCTTCTGTCAGATCTGGGTCACTTTTTCTCTCAGTGTAGAATAATTTAACAATCCAAAAGGAGGAACACATGATATCTCTCAGATATGATTGTATTTACTCCATCTCCCTCTGTTTGATCTTGATAAAGACTCTGTCACTATCATTCTAAATGTGATGGTGTTCACAGAACATAAGATATGATCTGTCTTTAAATGGAATGCTTGCCAATCATCCTTAACCACTTTCTCTTCAGGTACTTTGTCTTTTCGGCAGGGTTATCAAGAATGAGCTCAGCTCTTTCTTTGCAGGTGTCAGATCTTATATTACCTCATTACTCCTTACCCTGCCCTGCATTCAGCTATGCACATTTTGCTCTCTAATTTTTAAAAGAGAAATTCAACAAACAAAATGTATTCTGAGTAAGGAAATACCCTTCATGATGATGGAACTTTATTATCAAAAAATCACAGAAGGGACTTTAAAAAGTCATCTGGCTCAGTTCTTATCCAGCATTGCTCATTTGTCAAATGGTCTGATAGTTAATGTTCTTGTTAATATTTTTAGTTCATCCAAATCCTTATTGACAATCATTTTATGTTAATCATTCTTTTGGATGATGTTTTCCATATGTCCTTTCACTCATTTATTAGTCATTCATTAGTCAAGAGCATATTCAGCATTTATTTATTTACTTGCTTATTTTTGCAGTGCTGGGGATCAAAACCAGGGCCTTATGCATACTTATAAATACTCCACCACTGAACTATACCCAGAGCCTCCTCAACATTTATTTTGTCCTATGCTATTTTCAAGGTACTGGCATATGATCAAGGAATAACAAGTCACTTTGATGACTGTGGGAAAATTCCAGAAAGTTTGGTATCTTTTACTATGGCTGATTATGGAGCAGTTTACAGGAATAGGAATGGCAACATAAAAGAAGTCTGAACAAAAAATGGAGCTTAACTGTTTGTATACTTAGTTCTAACTTCAGGTTAGGTTTTAAGTTTTATGAACCATTGAGGTGGGAATGAGCCAAAGCTTTGTGAAGTATATGGATAGCAAATTAGGATATGTAGGGGCCATTCCTTTCATTTATGAAACTATACTCATAAACTTGATCCATGGTTGTACCATGGCAGTTCCACACTCTCCTTATCAGCCATCCATATGTGTCTGCTTCCAAAGGGGTTAAATATGCTATTCTGGCATATTAATTGTGTAAGTCAAAAACACTTGGACTAAGGAGGTACAAAAGAATTACTTTGACCTTTGTGCTGCTTCTTAAAAGCAGAATATAAAAATTGTGATGTGAAAAACTTTTTCCCTATGCTTGAAGAAAAGGCAACAGCTTTACCTTCAAGGACAGGAAGTTGAAACTGAGTTAATACTATAGAGATTTTATCATATTTAGTTTTAAAGCCTCCCCACATTTGCTTCATCTGACCATTTCTTGATGCAATCCAGTGCTGCATAACTCAGACATATGGAGAATTTGGTTTAAGACCACTGTAACAAAGCCCATATCATGATAAATGAAGCTACCAAAATATTTTTGTTTCCCAGAATATAAATGCTACATTTACTTCTTATGCTTTAGAAAAGCAGTATGGAGTTTCCTCAGAAAACTTGGAATGGAACCACTATTTGACTCAGCTATCCCACACCTCAGTTTATACTCAAAGGACTAAAAATCAGCATACTATAGGGATACAGACACATCAATGTTTATAGAAGCTCAATTCACAATAGCCAAACTATGGAACCAACCTAGATGCCTTTCAACAGATGAATGGAAAGAAAATGTGGTATATATACACAATGGAATATTACTCAGCCTTAAAGAAGAATGAAATTATGTCATTTGCAGGTAAATGGGTGGAGCTGGAGAATATCTTGCTAAGTGAAATAAGCCAATCCTAAAAAAAACCACAAAGGCCAAATGTTTTCTCTGATATATGGATGCTAATTCACAATAAGGCAGTGGGGGTGGTGTAGGGAAGAATAAAGAAAACTTTGGATTAGACAGAGGGGAGTGAAGAAAGGGGAAAGGCATGGGGGTAGGAAGGATAATAGAATGAATCAGACATTATTACCCTATGTACATATATGATTATATGACCGGTGTCTTTCTACAACATGTACAACCAGAAGGAGTGATACTTCATTTATGCATGATGTGTCAAGATGCATTCTATTGTCACATATAACTAATTAGAACAAATTAAATTTTTTTTGAAATAGCTAAAATAAAAAACCCTGCTACATTTATACTCTACTGTAGTCTATTGATGATGCAATAGCTTTATGTTTTTAAAACAGTGTATACACTATAATTAAAATAATTCATTGTTAAAAATGCTAATACTCAATGGAGCCTTCATAAGTCACACTTTTTCCTGCTGCAGGATCTCCTGTCAGTATTGGTGGCTGCTCACTGATCAGGGTGGTGTTTGCTGGAGGTTGAGGTGACTCTTGAAATTTCTATATAAGAAGACAACAATGAAGTTTACCACATGGCTTGACCCTTCTTTACACACACACACACACACACACACACACACACACACACACACACGATATTTCTCCAGCAAGCAATCTGTTAGATAACATTTTACCCAGAGTGGAACTTCTTTCAAAATTAGAGTTAACCTTCTCAAACCCCACCATTGCTTCATGACCTAAGTTTATGTTATATTCTAAATATTGTATTATCTTCTCAACAATGTTCACGATATCTTTCTCAGGAATAGTTGTCATCTCAAGAAACCACTTTCTTTGATCATCCATAAATTGCAGAAATTTACTGTCATCTTTAGGCATCACTTCTATTCCTAGTTCTTTTGCTGTTTCTACCACATCTGCAGTTACTTTCTCCACTGAAGTCTTGAATTTCCAAAATCATCTATGAAGGATTGAATCAACGTCTTCCAAACTCCTGTTAACATTGATATTTTTTGCCTCCTTTTGTTAATCACAAATATCCTTAATGACACCTGAAATGGTGAATCTTTTCCAGAAGGCTGTCAATTTCCTTCACCCCAATCCACCAGAGAAATCATTATTTTTGCAGATAAAGCCTTACAAAATATATTTTTTAAATAATAAAACTTGAATGTCAAAATTACTCCATGACCTATGGGCTGCAGACTGTATTTTCTGTTAGCAAGTATGAAAACATTCATCTTTTTCTATATCTCCATCATAGCTCTTGGATGACCAGATACATGGACAACACGCAGCAAGAGTTTGAAAGGAATTTTTATTTTTCCAAGTAGTATGTCTCAAGAGTAGGCTTAAAATACTCAACAGACCATGTGCTGTGGTCCAGGCTTTATTCCATTTAAAGGACAGAGACAGTGGATTTAGTATAATTATAAAGGGCCCTAGGACTTTCAGAATGGTAAACAAGCATTGTTTTCAACTTAAATTTGTCCACTGTATTAGCCCCTAATGAAAGAGTCAGCCTGTTGTTTGAGGCTTTGAAGCCAGGCACTGACTTCTTCTCTCTAGCTGTGAAAGTCCTAGATGGCATCTTGGTCCAATGGGAGGACGTTTTGATGACATTGAAACCTGTAATTACGTGCTGCCATCTTCATTGACTACTCCATCATTTGCGGCAGCTTCTTCATCAGCACTTGCTGCTTCACTTTGGGCTTTTCTTTTATAAAGAGAACTCTTTCTTTAAACCTCATGAACCAACCTCTTCTGGTTTCAAACCTTCCCTCTGCAAAGCTTACCTTTCTCAGTCTCCATAGAATTGGAGAGAGTTAGGGCCTTGCTAGTTAGTCTTTGGTTTAAGGAATGTTGTCTATGGTTTGATCTTCTATCCAGACCATTAAACTTTCTCTAATCAGCAGTGAAGCTATTTAACATCCTTAACATTCCTGTGTTCCCTGGAATAACACTTTTCATTTCCTTCAATAATTTTTCTATTGCATTCACAACTTGGCTACTATTTGGCACAAGAGGCCTCGCTTTGTGCCTCTCTCAGCTTTCAATATGCCTCCCTCGCTAAGTTTTGTCACTCCCAGCTTTAGGCTTCAAGTGAGAGACATGTGACTCTTCCTTTCACATGAGTACGATAGGGTTATGAATTGGCCTGATTTTGATATTGTCTTAGGGTATTGAGAAAACTGAGGAGAGGGAGCAATAGAGGAATAGCTGATCAGCAGAGCAGTCAGAACACACACTATTTTCATTGATTAAATTTCCCATCTCAGAATAATAACATCAAAGACAATCACAGCAGGCAATAGTATTTAAAGAGGTAAGTAGTGTACAAATTACCCAAATCAACCAGAGATTGAACGTGAGTAAATGCTGTGGAGAAAATAATGCAATATTATTTGCTTTCTGCAGGATTGCTACAGACTTTCAGTTTTAAAGTATGTCACATTTGGGGAGCTCAGTGAAATGAAGTGTAATAAAATGAAGTATGGTCATATGTGGGTTACATACATGTGCCACATACCGATGCTTTGGTCAGTGATGGACAGCAGATAAGATGTGGCCAGAAGCTTCATACATCTCAGATTTCAACATCTCTTGACTGCATTATTTGGTCTTGTGCTTAAATTAATCTTGTTTTGTCCATGGTGATTCCTAAGTATATAAAATGCACTGCTAATATTGCTGGTAAGAGGTCATGTTGGTGATTGACCTGAAAATGAAATTAGAAATGATTAAGGAATACGAAGATATATTTCCTCACTGGGAAATCAGTGAGGGTTATTGTTGGACATTCAAGCATGCTGCATTTCACCATAGCTTTGCTCTTGAAGAGCAGTAACAAAGTGACAGAAGCAATTGTGTTTGCTTTGTTGAAGGCAATAAAACTTCACAAAAACTCAAAGACAGCGTGCTTTAAATACTTCTAGTGACCTGGATTGAAGATCAGATATACAGCATATATCAATCAGCACCACAGACAAAACAAATGGGATATTCATGATGTTGAAATAAAGGCTAGACTTAACTGTGGTGTTGAATTACTACTAGCTCTGGGTTGTTTAAACCTCCCAGAAATCTCTATTCATCACCTAATGTGAAGGTACATGGTGAGTCTGCAAGTGCTGATGTAAAGACTGCTGAAGACATTTTGGAAATTCTAAATAAGCTAATGGTGGAGGGGAATTACTGGCCAGAGGATATCTTGACTATAGATGAAAATTCACTATTGCGGGAACAGATGCCTAAAAGAACTTTCATATAAGGAGGCCAAGTCAAAGTCCTGTTTCAAAGCCTCTTTTTTAATCGCTTTAAGCATTTTATTTATTGGTTCATATTAGTTATATGGAACATTAGGATTCATTTTGACATAAATGCATGGGATATAATTTGTTGAAATTCAGTCCCCAGTACTTCTCCTTACCCTTCCTTTTCTCCTTCCCCCTGTTCATTTCTTCTCTACTGGTCTTTCTGCTGTTTATTTACAGTTTTTAAAAAATTTGTGCCTTGTGGATATACATAATGGTGAGATTCACAGTAGTATATTCATATATGTAAATAGGAAAGTTAGGGCAGATTCATTCCACTGTTTTTCTCTTATCCTATCCCTTCTCCCTCTCCCTTAATCCTCGTCTTCTCCACTGATCTTTCTTTGTTTTGATAGAATTCCTCCCCGCTTACCCTCAATCCACCCCCCACCCCACTTTATTTTGGACTGTCTTCCACATATCAGAGAAAACATTTAACTTTGAATTTCTGGGTCTGGCTTATTTCACTCAGCATGATGGTCTCCAGTTCCAGGCATTTACCTGCAAATGTCATAATTTTATTCTTTTTTATGACTGAGTAAATCATTTAAAAAAGATAGATAAGTTGTAAAAACAGGCAATGTGAAATGGATCAAAGTAAACAATGAGCAAACAACTTCAGTAATAGTGAAGGAAGTAAAAAAGATGATGAAGTTAGGAGGGTACCATTTATTTTTAAGGACAGAAATCAGCATAAGCATTAGTTAAGTGTAGGGTAAGCACAGTTAGGGAGATAAATGTATACTTTTCTGAAAGCTTAAGAGCCAAGTAAAAAATATGGGTATAACCAATCTTTTGGATAATTAAAAAAACAAACTGAGATTTTGCAATTTTCTTGGTATATGGGATTTTGTTGTTACAAAAATGGCAAGATGTGTGTGTGTGTGGGGGGGGGGAGGTACTGGGATCAAAGCCAGAGTCTCACACTTGCCAGGACAGTACTCTACTACTGAACTATAACCCCCATCTGCAAGTTGTATTCTTCAAAAGAGTAGTCACTTTCAAATATTTAGGACATACTTCTCTGTCATGCTACACTCCTCCTTCAGAAGTATTTACAAGCTGTGCTTCCTAAGATGAGTAAGGTATCAACTACTATTGCATTTGCTTTCTAAGTTCAGAAAGCCTGCACTACTGTTTCTTTCATTGGCTCAAATCTTTCATCTTTTTCTCTGCTGAACTGTTTTGGTTTTCGAGTGAAACATAACATTGAAATTGTTTATGGAGTTAATTAATTATTAATTGCAAAATTATTGTTTTCTATCGGAATATGACAGTTAATTGTGACTACACCATACTCATGGCAGCCATAAAGAAAATGGCAATCATTAACTCTGAAATTACCAGCATTGCATGGTTATCTAGATGATCTAGGTATGTTGTTCAAATATTTTATTTTTAACATCAAACTGAAACTAATTTTTAAAAATTGGGTTAGATAATGGGAGAGCTTCCAGAAGTAGGTCTACTAACATCTAGATATTGATGAAATCCAGCTGGAAAACCATTGAACCAAAAGAGATAATAGTTGATCAAGTTTACTTTTAGCCCCTCACCTTGTAATTTGGCAACCAAGTAACTGTTCCACAGTTATAATCATGTTTAAACTTTGTTTTGCAACCATCCATGGGCAATTGAATTTCAGTTAAGGCTCAATTTTTTTATCTTCTAAATTAAGGCCACAGTGTCTTGCTCTATAGATGTTTCTATTAAAAATAGAATATATATATATGTTGTTTTTTTCATAAGATTTTTAGGTTGTGGAATAGTTAATTTTCTTTTTAAACTAACCTCACTTTCTATAACAGTATATTTTGTGTTCTGTGTTTTGCCACCTCCACAAATTACTATGTAATTTTGGGCACACCATTAAACCTCTCTCTACCCTAGATTTATTTTGTATAATATGGGTATAATTACAAATGCACTTAATATGATTTTTAGGAGAATTCAATGAGTTACTCTTTGAAGCTGTTAGAATAATGCCTTAGCACGTAAACATTCAATAGGTGCAGCTTCCTAAAATGGTAGCTATTTTGCAAGGACCATTCTCAGGAGATGAAATAACTTTACCCTTTCCCATAGACACCCTTGTTTTATGTTTTTCTACCCAACTTTTCCATAATTACATCTAATAAATTATCCAATTCAGCAGAAATTGGCTATAATTTATAAAACATGGAGGGATACAGAAATTATTTGAAAATAATCTAAAAATTTTAAAATAAATTATAGAATATTGAAAGCTTGTTTTTACAATAAATAAAAATACTTTTATATCATGTTGAACAAACTATACCTAAGGAACAATATGCAGTATGAAAAAAAAATTATTTATTTTGGGTACCTGGAACTGAGCTCAGGAGCACTCAACCACTGAGCTACATCCATAGCCCTATTTCGTATTTTATTTAGAGAGTCTCACTGAGTTGCTTAACCCCTCACTTTTGCTGAGGCTGGCTTTGAACTTGTGATCATCCTGCCTCAGTCTCTCAAGCTGCTGTGATTATAGGCATATTCCACCATACCTGGTATGAAAAATTTAAAATTTTCAGACATTCATTATTACTTATAGCTGTAAGTAAGATAAAAAGTTTGGAGATATTCTTCAAAATTTTACTTATACTTTCATCTCCTTAGGCTAAATTTACAAGTTTAATTTTTTTTTTCTTTTTTTTCAGGGAATGGTAATGGAGGAATAGAAAATTAAGGGTCTTTCATAGGACACGAAGAATTGAGAAAATGAACCACCATAGTTCTATAAAATGACAACATAAGGACTTTATTAACAATAGGAATAACAGCTAGTGTATTTTACTTTTATAGTGAACACAGTATAAGAACTCCTAATCTCATGAAATCCTCACATAATCCTATAATGTAAATACATACTAAAAATGTACATATTTTGCAAATGAAGCCAGTGAAACTCAATGAAGTTGAATAACTTGCTCAGGAGCAGGATACTACAGCCTAGATCAATATGCATTTTCTTACTGCATTTCCAGAACATTTTCCACAGGATTTTGCGTTTCTTATTACTTTCTTATATTCCTTAGGTTGTGTTGACTTTTTAGCCCTGAAAGAATCCAGGACTATTTTCTTTAGAGCAGCACCTACATCACTTCCTAAGTGCTTTCTTGGACAATGCCCAAGAGTCTACTTTCCTAGAGTTTCTACAGTTTAAGATCCCTTTCATGCCCCTACAACCAACCAGTAGAGATCTTTCTGCAAGATTGTCTTATTAGTTTGATTCATTACAACCAAAAGAATAAAGTTACCCCCGACCTTGAAAGATTCATCATCACTGCTATATTTTAGACCTGGAATGTTCCTCAAGGGTTCATGTGTTAAAAGTTTGGTCTCTAGCCCAAGGCCGCTACTGGGAGGTACTCTTAAGAGGTGGAGCCTACTGGGGGTTTAATGTCATTAGGAGCATGTCCTCAGCAAAGATTTCAGGATCTTGGTCTCAATTTGTGACATAAGGTAAAAAGCTTTGTTCGGTCATGTGCTCCCCACTATGATGTTCTAAGTCCAAAAGCACTGGGACCAACTGATCTTGGACTGAAATCTCTAAAACTATCACCCAAACTATCTCTTATCTTAGATATTTGTTACAGTAATGGAAATCTGATTAATAGTCACTTCACAACAATCTAAGTTTTAGGATTTATACTCTTATTCGTCTTTGTTTTGTTTTGTTTTACAATTATTAATATGGTGCTTATGTGTGCCAAGAATGATCTAAAAATTTACAAATGTTATTTTTATTTTTTAGTCCTCATAAGCTAATACTCTTATTAGCCCCATTTTAAAGGACACAACACTTTAGAGGAGATGCACTTGCCTGCGAGTGCCAAGTTAGTAAATGACAGAGCTTTGCAAATTAACAATTATATACAGTAGAATCACAGCAACACTAATAAAGGCTTTGTGTAATTCCACAGCTTATGCTAAAATTTAAACAGTAACAAATGGAACACTTCACACTAACAGTTTATCAGCTCTAACAATGAAATCAAGAAATGACCTTGGTTAATTCAGGATCCAAAAGTCCATATAGGAGATTAAAAGATGATATAAATGTAGCTCGATGAAAGAAAAGGAGCTGGATCCATAACATCATCCAAGGCACTTGGAACAGATTTGAATATGTGTATATGCCAGATGACTAAATTATAAGTGGAAATTTCATTGCCTTGATGAATTATGAAACATAACATTGAAATAACTAATTTCTTTGCTATTAATCCTTTTATTATCTTAATACTCAGTTAAAATAACCTCTCAGGTGTCATTAGGAAGAATCTGTTTCTATTGGATATAACTAAATTATACTGAAAGTCATCTTGAAAGGGAAGATAAGTACCCTTCTATTCTTGCCTACAATATATCATATCTAAATAAGAAGATAATTAATTTATGTTTCTTTGATAAGGTGCTCCTTCTTTTTCAAACTAACAATAAGTATGAAACTGGTTTGCCAAGGGGGAGATCTTCCCAGAAGAACAAAGACTCCCACCCACCTCCTGCCAAAAAAACAACAACAAAAAATCTGATGTAATTTCAGCAACTCAGAGATAACTTTTTGGGTCATCCTTCTGTTATTTAAAGATGTAATATGCTTGAGACTTGAGAAAAAAGATCATGTAAGGTACCATTGATGGTACATTGATAAAACTTACAATGACAGTTGACCCCATTTCAGATACTTATGACAGCAAGCAAACCAGTTCACCTCTACAAACTAGGAAAAAATGAAGATGAGAACTCTGTCTACTGAAATTATTTTCAAGCATTCCCCAAATAACAATACTTCCAGAGGCTTTGAAAAAATTTGATATCTCAGCAGATCATACTTCAATTTTAATTTTTTACATTGAAGAGGAAGAAAAACAAATAAATCAAAAATACCTAATATCTCAAGTACAAGGTCACCAAATGTCTCTGAAAAATCTTCCTGAAATAACAAATATTTCAGAAGTCAAAAAAATATATAAACTGTCTTCACAAGAGGAAGAGTTTGGGACATTATTAGATGGTATCATTAATATAATGTCAACAAAAGATGTTGTATAAAATGTCAGAAATGTTAACAGAAGTTTTCAGCATTAAAGAAAACATGGATTTTTCTTTCCTGATTATAAAATTAATATATGTTCATTACAGAATTTTTTTTTTCATGAGACTGGGGATTGAACCCAGAGACTTTGTGCATGCTAGGCAAGTGTTCCACCACTGAGTGATACTTTCAGCCCTATAAAAAACTTTTTAATCACAGAATGAGAATAAAAAAGCCTAAAACTCCTAATTCTCCCTTTTTTGTTGTTATTTTAGAAAGATAACCACTGTTACTGTTTTTGTTGTTGTCTTCTAGTCTTCTATTTCTATTCAAACATTTAATTTTTATATAGTTGAAATAAAAATTGCCAACACTCGCTGGAAAAAATACAATACTCTGAAACTATCTCAAAGTATTTTTATTTTAAATGAAGTTCAATAATCTAACAATCTGAGCATTCATCTTGTGCCAGTCCTTTTTAAAGAGCCTTTTGTTATCACCCCATTTAACCTCTGTAATGGTTAGATATTCCAGTTACTCCCATTTTACAATTAAAGGAACAAAGGAAAGTTAAGTAAGCATCTCAAGGTCATACAGCTGTTAAGTAGAGTAGAAATATCATCCATGATAAAATCAGTTGCCAGAATACAATGATTACAAAGGATTTAGCATCCAGAAGTGTTACCCATGTTCCTATTTTAATTTTTTCAAAAATTTCTGGTGGACTAGTGACAATTATCTGTATTTAAAAATTTCAAACACTCAGAGAAAAGAAATAGATCTAGCCTATAAAGAAAATGTAATTAATAAACAACACAATGCTACCTGAACTTGAATGTCTATAGAAGTCATTTTAAGGCTGTTGCTTTGTGACTTGTGATTATTATCCAGCCCAAGGATAAGGTCTTCTGTTGGTTCTGTGAGCCTGACAATAGACTAAGCTTTTGAGCAACAATTCCTCATTAGCAAATTCATTTTTTTAAAACTCTTAATGGAGATATTAAAATTCTGATGGTGTATCTATATCCAGTTTTCAGTGTGTTTGAAATATTCTCTTTGCTTACTTTCAGTTCAGTATTTTAGCTTTCTTCTAGTGACATATATAATAACTAAAAATTAAAGGGCAAACTTAATAGGAAGTATTTATACAGTCTTCTTATATGTCAGACACAGTCTTAAGCACTTCATCTATTTTTAACTCATTTAAACCCATATTATATTAATATTGTTAAACAAGTACTATCATTATCATCACTATTGTAGAGCTAAAGATGCCATGGCACTGAGGATAAGTATCTTCATGGTCACTTGGCAGGGTTAATGGTAGAACCATTTGGTAGGATCACAGCTAAATAGCCTGGACATAAAAACCAAGTTCATAACCACTATGCCCTACAGTCATAAAACGATACAATTATAATGAAACATCATCAGGGCCACAGAATTATGTCAACTCTTAGGAGATTTATTTCACAATATTAACTCTTTCATTAAGCATTACTGAGTGCCAGTTTCCCTAGACTCCGAAATCTGGGATGTATGTAAATGGTTCATTACAGTATGATGGGCTATGTGTCAGTGTAGAGTATATATAGAAAGGGTTGCAGGAGAAAAAATGTGACTATGTTTGGCCAAGAAAACTTTGTTGGGGGGTGGGGACAGAGAAGACAAGAGGGATATATAAGGAAGATGGGTTAATCTCCAAAAAAGGGTCAACAAAGTTAATTTTAAAAACCTGAATTCCAAGGCAAAATTGGTGATTTAATGCTTCAAGAACATGGATCATTTTATCAAGACCCTTGCAGGACACACAGAAGTGATTATTAAGACCATTTAACATAGAAACTATTTTCAGAGAAGTGGGGAAAGTTAAAGGAACCAAGAGAGATAAGAAGCATTAGGGAGTCCAGTTGCTAGTAGTTGTTACCATTTTTTATCTAAAGGGACAAAGTTGTTGACCTGGCATCTGAAAAATCTCTATTGGTGCAAGAGGATTTGCCCAGGAGGAGCAGTGACTAGGTAGGGGAACACAGTTACTGCCCAAATATGAAACAGAATAAGAAATTGGCAAAATGAAGCCTTTTCTAGAACTTTCTATGAAATCACTATAATTGGCAACATAAACATGGAAGTTGTAAAGATGTTGTGTAAAGCTAGAAACACAAAATTCACATCACTTTTAGTAATTTCTTTAGTTATGCCTACTGCTGTGAACATTCTAACTAATGTTAACTTATTCCCATGTACAGACCCATCTTCCACTATTTTTAAAAAAAATTTTATTTATATATGACAGCAGAATGCATTACAATTCTTATTACACATAGAGCACAATTTTTCATATCTCTGGTTGTATACAAAGTATATTCACACCAATTCGTGTCTTCATACATGTACTTTGGATAATAATGACCATCACATTCCACCATCATTTCTAACCCCATACCCTCTGCCTTCCCCTCCAACCCCTCTGCCCTATGTAGAGCTCCTCTATTCCTCTCATGCTCCCTTTCCCTATCCCACTATGAATCAGCCTCCTTATATCAGAGAAAACATTTGGCATTTGGTTTTTGGGATTGGCTAACTTCACTTAGCATTATCTTCTCTAACTCCATCCATTTACCTGCAAATGCCATGATTTTATTCTCTTTTATTATTGAGTAATATTCCATTGTGTGTATATTTCCACATTTTTTTTATCCATTCATCTATGGAAGGGCATCTAGGTTGGTTCCAGTTTAGCTATCAGGAATTGTGCTGCTATAAGCTTTGATGTGGTTGTGTCCCTGTGGTATGCTGTTTTTAAATCCTTTGGGTATAGACTGAGGAGTGAGATATCTGGGTCAAATGGTGGTTCCATTCCCAATTTTCCAAGAAATCTTCATACTGCTTTCTATATTGGCTGCACCAATTTGCAGTCCCACCAGCAATGTATGAGTGTACATTTTTTCCACATCCTCACCAACACTTCTTGCTGTTTTGATTTTCATTTCTCTAATTGCTAGTGATGATGAACATTTTTTTCATATATTTGTTGATTGATTGTATATCAATCAACAAATATATGAAAAATATATTCTGAAAAATGTCTGTTCAGGTCCTTGGCCCATTTATGGATTGGGTTATTTGATTTTTGTTGTTTAACTTTTTGAGTTCTTTATATACTCTAGAGATTAGTGCTCTATCTGATGTGTGAGGGGTAAAGATTTGCTCCCAAGATTTAGGCTCTCTATTCACCTCACAGATTGTTTCTTTTGCTGAGAAGAAACTGTTTAGTTTGATTTCATCCTATTTATTGATTCTTGATTTTAATTCTTGCACTACAGGAGTCTTATTAAGGAAGTTGGGGCCTAATTCCATGTGATGGAGATTAGGGCCTACTTTTTCTTCTGTTAGACGCAGTGTCTCTGGTTTTATTCCTAAGTCCTTGATCCATTTTGAGTTGAGTTTTGTGCATGATGAGAGATAGGGGTTTAATTTCATTTTGTTGCATATAGATTTCCAGTTTTCCCAGCACCATTTGTCAAAGAGGCTATCTTTTCTCCAATGCATGTTCTTGGCTCTTTTGTCTAATATACGATAATTGTAGTTTTATGGGTTAGTCTCTGTGTCCTCTATTCTGTACCATTGGTCTATCAGTCTGTTTTGGTGCCAATACCATGCTGTTGTCCTTACTGTTGCTCTGTAGTATAGTTTAAGGTCTGATATAGTGATACCAATTGCTTCACTATTGCTGCTAAGGAATGCTGTAGCTATTCTGAGTCTCTTATTTTTCCAGATGATTTCATGATTGCTTTTTCTATTTCTATGAGGAATGTCATTGGAATTTTGATCAGAATTTCATTAGATCTGTATAGTGCTTTTGGAAGTATGGTCACTTTGATGATATTAATTCTGCCTATCCATGAGCAAGGTAGATCTTTCCATCCTCTAAGGTCTTTTTGATTTCTTTCTTTAGGGTTCTGTATTCATAATATAGATCTTTCACCTCTTTCTTTAAGTTGATTCCCAAGTTTGTTTTTTTTTTTTTTTGGTTTTTTGTTTGTTTGTTTGTTTTTTAAGGCTATTGAGAATGGGATAGTTTTCCTCATTTCCCTTTCTGAGTATTTGTCACTGATATACAGAAATGTCTTTGATTTATAGGTGTTGATTTTGTATCCTGCTACTCTGCTGAATTAATTTACTAGTTCTAAGAGTTTTCTGGTGGAACTTTTAGGGTCTTCCAGGTATAGAATCATATCATCAGCAAATAGTGCCAATTTGAGTTCTTCTTTTCCTATGTGTATCCCTTTAATTTCTTCCATCTGTCTAATTGCTCTGGCCAGTGTTCAAGAACTATGTTAAATAGAAATGGTGAGGGGCTGGGAATGTGTCTCAAGCGGTAGTGTGCTCACCTGGCATGTGTGGGGCACTGGGTTCGATCCTCAGCACCACATAAAAATAAAGATGTGGTGTCCACCAAAAACTAAAAAATAAATATTAAAAAATTCTCTCTAAATTCTCTCTCTCTCTCTCTTAAAAAAATAGAAGTGGTGAAAGAGGGCATCCCAGTCTTGTTCCAGTTTTTAGAGGGAATGCCTTTAATTTTTCTCCATTTAGAATGATGTTGGCCTCGGGCTTAGCATAGATAGACTTTATGATTTTGAGATATGTTCCTGTTATCCCTAGTTTTTCCAGTCTTTTGAACATAAGGGGGTGCTGTATTTTGTCAAATGCTTTTTCTGCATTTATTGAGATTATCATATGATTGTTACCTTTAAGTCTATTGACATGATGAATTACATTTATTAATTTCTGTGTGTTGAGCCAAACTTGCATCCCTGGGATGAATCCCACTTGATTATGGTGCACGATCTTTTTGATATGTTTTTGTACTTGATTTGTCAAAATTTTATTGAGAATTTTTGCATCCATGTTCATTAGAGATATTGGTCTGAAGTTTTCTTTTTTTGATGTGTTTTTGCCTGGTTTTGGGATCAGGGTGATAGAATGAGTTTGGAAGTGCTCCCTCTAACATTTCATCAACTTCACTGTCCATGGGTTCTGTTATTATAGTATCCTGGTTTGTTTGGGGCACTTTCCTCCCTTGTTTTTTCATGTTCTCTATGTGTCTTCCTTTATTGCAGTGTGGGATCTGATACATTACAGTTTCTTCCCTATATTTTTATAGTATCCATGCAGATTATCTGTTCCTCACTTCGATGTTGAGGGCTTCCAGACCCTGCTAGTGTCCCTTAATGTATGCTACTGCATCTAAAGTTGGTGGTGGCAATAGCAGAGGTAACTCAAGATAATAGTTAAGGTGCCCCAAGATGGAAGCAATATCTTACAGAGATGGGGTTGAAAGAGTGGGCCTCACTCTCCCTTTGGGATGCCTGCTCTGAGATGCAGATGCTTCTAGGCCCTGTCAGTTGTCAGAAAGTTAGGGACTATTTCGTGGGGAAGTCATTGCTATGGCAATGACTGCAGTGTCCTAAGATGGAAGTGGGTTAGGCTTAGGCTCCCAGGTGTTTGTGTGTGTGTGTGGGGGGCAAACTCAGACCTACCCTGAACCTGGGTCCTGTGCAAGTTGGTGTGGACAGATCTGGACCAGGCCTGGACTCTGCAGTAGTCTGCTGGTCGGAAGAGGTGTTCCTGTGCCAGAGGCTGGGCTCCAGCAGGTGCCTGCTGGTGGAGGGGTGGACCCAGGCCCACTGTGAGCCTGGGTGCCCACATAGGCTGGTGTGAGTAGATATGGGCCACCGGGCTTGACCTCCTGCAGTAGTCTGTTGGTAGGAAGGGGTGGTCCTGCACCAGAGGCTAGGCTAGTGGAGGGGTGGAAACGGGCCTACTGTGAGCCTGGGTCCTGCACGGGCAGGTGTGGGTGGTCTGGGCTGGGTCTGAGCTCTTGGGGTAGTCTGCTAGTTGGAAGCGGCAGTCCTGGGCCAGAGTCTAGGCTCTGGTGGGTGTCTTCCAGTGGAGGGGTGAACCTGCACCTACTGTGAGCCTGGGTCCTGCATGAGCTGGTGTGGGCAGCCTGGGCTGGGTCTCTTCATTGCTTTTTGTTCCAGAAGTTTTTTTTTTTTTTTTTTGTCTTTAAAGCTAAGGTAACAATTTTCCACCTCTGAAACACTTTGTGTCTAGTTCCTCCTCTTCTTCATCACGGCTACTGTTTTAGTTCAATCTTTAATGAACCAAGGTTCCTGCTGACCTTGACCATGAAATCCAGGCCCCTAAAATGACTGCTGTCTTCCCAGAGCCTGACTAGCTTCCCTGAACACAACACAGAATATATGCGGATAGTGGCACCAGGAATTTCACAGAGAAATATCCTATCCTGATGATGTTTTCCTATTTGCATGTAATTTATAGTAATTTTAAGTGTGTAAAATTTGCATTTAATTATGGGTCTTTTCTTTTTTGGCTTCTTTTAGGGAGACCCATTAATTAAGGTGAGGATTTTTAATCAATCCAGTTTTGCTGAATAAGGGAAATTGACTTCGATCTTTTTGTATAAATTAGACATCGAAAGAAATTCATTAATCAGCATTATCGCTCTCCTTGGTGGAATTGAGTTTCAAGTGTTTAGTACTGTGTTCCTTACTAAACTTTGTTTTATATGACTCTCAGTAAAGGTTCAAATTGGCAAAATTTCTTATTTATTAATTTTTTCTTTGGTTATAATGGGAAAATGGAGCCAATTATCAAAATTGTCTCAGGTGGTAAAAAAGAAGGCAAGTGGTTCAAAAGTAGCAATTATAACTCTTTGTTTTTCTCTTCCCATGATACTCCAAAAAATACCATTTGGAATATATTAATGGGAAGGAAAGTGGGAAATGAATGGGAAATACTGAATTGTAACTTCTAAGCTCAATTCTTAGTACTTACACATAACCTTTCCTTTTAACTAGTCAAATAATAAAAAAGAAATCAATCAAGTCCTTTGCTGTTATGGTCACTAATAATGCAAAGTGTTTGCTACCTAAGACTTAGTCCACTGTATTTAAAACAATAATGAATGAACTCATTGTTTATCTCCTTCAGAACATCAGTATTACAAATACTATGTGTATGTACGTATAGATGTATATATACACACAAAACATACAGACTTACATGTATATACACACATATGGTACAAAATATTTACATATGCTTTTTATACATTATCTATTACATATATATGGTCCTAATTTAAGTGGCTTGACTTTTTGGATTGAGAATAAGGCAAAAGTCATAGACAGTCAGTAGAAATCATGCATTAAATTTTGAATCTTTTCCTGAGCTAACAGGCAGTATGATCATCTGTCCCGTTCTGGGTATACCATGAACCACACCCCTAGTCAGCCAAGTAATCAGGAAAGCAAGCAACTGAACTGGGTTGCTAAGCCTAGATGCTCTGAAGGTTAGGTGTATTAAATGCATTTTAACTTATAATATTTTCATTTTATTAGTTTATCAAGATATAACTCCAACATAAGCTGAGGGATATCTACCATTACATATACAGCATAAAATACATATTGACATATAGTAGTACATATATATATATATATATATATAAATACATGTGCTGCTTTTTTCAGTTCACAATAGGACACATGTTAATAGAGCCATCTGCGCTATAGACCACCTAGAGCATAAACGTAGAAAACTCTTGAGCTCTACATCAAATATTCCATCAACAAGAATATGAATAGGTAATCTCTACCCTATCATCTTTCAAGTATTTTTATTAAAAAACAGAGAAATTTGACATGAGTATTATCAATACATTTTTATAAAATTAAAACATTTTTAACAGAATAGCTAATACCACTAAATGTGTAATGAAATCATTTTATGAGCTATGATTATTGTGGGAATTAAGAAATAGAAAATCCATACTAGTTAAAACAGTATAAAAGGAATAAATCTGAAGCAGGTGAAAGTTTACCAATAATTAAAAGATAGAAGAAATAAGCAGGAAGAGGGTAACAGCTTAGGCTGTGTTTTTAAATTTAAGACCAGTAAAAAAAAAAAAGGATAAATATAATTAACTCATGTATCGAGCACTGTCTGCCAAGCATTCTTCCTTTATTTCAAATTTGATACAGCATACCAATGAAATAATGTCACTACACACTGTGTCAATATGGCATGAGCTATTGATTACAATATAGTGTGATTGTGAATATATTTTTGATATTGCCAAATATGTCAGATTTTAATTTCTTTGTCAATGAGAAAAATTATGAACATAGCCTACATTATTTGGAGAAGTTTTAATAAAATAATACATGTAAATTACTTTGAACAGTGATCCAATTTCTCACAACTAATAAATGGTGTAGTTAACAGGATGAATCCATCTGAATCTAAACCTTATTCTCTGAGTGAGAGAGGACCATAGAAAGGTAGCAAGATCCACATGGTCTAAGGCAATGTTTCTCACAGTGGTCCAACCTACCTGTTATGGTTTGGAACTTTATTGACCCATGAAAAATTCATGTGTTAGACAACACAGGAATGTTCCAAGATTAAATTATGAGGGCTGTAACCTCTTCAGTGGATTGATCCATTTGATGGATTCATAATTTGAATAGACTGTTGGGTGGTAAGCAACTATAGGCAGGTGGGGCATGGCTAGAGGAAGTAGGTCACCAGGGGAATGTCCTTGTGTTAAGTAGTAGCTAGCAAAGAGCAGTAAAATGCATGGTAATGCCATAAAGTGTTCTTTAAAGAGTCCTTCTTTAAACTATTTTAAGAAATCAAATGGTAGTAAGTTAATTTGTAAAAAAAAAAAAATAGAAACAAGGGAGTTAGATGGAAATCATGTCAAGAGAAAAGGATTAATGGGATTAACTCTTGTCAGAGTCCACTGAGGTTGATGTGAAGCTAGAATTAGAGCTGTGTCTCCAATTGTCTGGGAAGGAAGATTCCTTTAGCTGTGCAGGCACACTAAGGTAACTTCGACCAGCTGTTGACCCCAGTGCCCACTTTAACATGGGATTGACTTGTAGATGAAACCTCCCTAAATAAGGTGGCCACCATGCCAGTTCCTTAGAGGACCAACTAAGGTCAAAAACTCCACTGGCCAACGTGAAGGAGTTGTTGAACATCTGATGGGCAAAGAGTACAGAAGGTGGTACCAGTTCTCCTGGTAAACATGGAGACAGTGGTGTCTTGTCATTCTCTGCTTGGAGATGGCTCACTCTCTCTCGAAAAATGCTCTCTACTTAAGCCTCACTTTGATTTTACTTTTCTTTCACCTATAATAAAGTTCTCTTGCATGACTTTTGGTGTCTGATCTTAAATTTTCTTTTATCTGAACACAAGAACTTAAGTTTGGGGAAGTTTTAATAAAATAATATATGTAAATTACTTTGAACACAAATTCCTTTCCAGCTCCATGCTTTCCTGTGACACTTGGACTATATCTGACCTGAGCTTCTTGTGCTTTCTAGCCACCATGAGGTAAGCAGTCCTCTACCATGTCCATCCACTATGATGTTCCCCTGTCATCTAGGGCTCTGAGCAATAGAGTTGGCTGAACATATACTGAACCTCTGAAACTGTGAGCCCCAACTAAATACTGCCTCCTCTAAGTTGTTCTTGTTAGATATTTTGGCCTCAGTAAAAAGAAAACACACACACACACACACACACCAACAACTAACACATCACCTCTATTGTAATTATTTTAATAAGTTTTTAAAATTATTATTCCACTGCTCAAAATGGTAAGCCCAACCCATGAGTTTGGGTTTTTTTGAGTTTTTTCTCCAGAATAAGAAAGGGGGAAAAAAAAAAAAAACTCCTTTTTAAAGTGAACAATGAAAATACATATGAGGAAACTGAAAATCTGCCAATAAATTCAAAAGGTAAAATGCTCATACTCATTAAGCTTAGCAGAGTAACAAGGAAAAAGCCTTCAGCAGAGAAGGTAGTCTGCTTAATGGTGAAACCCAGACTCTAATTTCAATGGAGGCCTATATTGAAGTATAGGTTATTTGAAACAGGTTCTATTTGAAAGTCATTTTATGTATCACTAGAGTCCTCTTGCCATTTCCACTATGCCAAAGCCCTCAAAACTAAGCAGGTATGTGTTTTCAGTTTAGGCAATAAATTTTTCTCTAAACAAATTGGACAAATTAGTTCAAAAGAGCAATGGAGGAAAGTGCATGAGTATGAAGACAAAGAACAAGTGAGAAATAAGCTTGCCTCTTTGCTGGTTGAATATTGCAATCCTGGCATGAAGCACACTCACAGGAACAGGGGCACAGTGTCTCTACTCAGAGGACCCTTCTATTTTTATTAGTGTAGAAGAGAATCCTTTGTCCAGAGGTGATGTTTTCTGCTATTCCATGTACTCAGGGAGGATGGCCTTTTCTAAGTTCAACAGTGAGCCATGTAAATGAGTAGTTGTATGTTGGAGTGAGAGAACAAAGATTCCACATGCAGGTATCTAAGGACTCTATCAGCTTATTCTCAACTGCACCAAAGCAAGGCATGCCTTCAATAAACTCAAAGCATTGCCCACTCAGACCTCCATTACCAAGAGCAATGGTGTTTAGAAGCCTACCCTGAGCCGTCCGTGGGCTGTGTGTGAATTGTGTTGCACATACTAGCCTCTTGAGGGGATAGGCCTGGCACTGTGAACTCCCTGTCAAGGGATTGACTGCAAGATGCAGGTGAGCCTCTTACTGTAGCTCTGCCTAAGATCCCACACAGCACCTGAGATGGGTGTGACTCATCAACATGTCAATCAATCTGCTGACCAGGAGTCATCACAAAGCAAGACTCCCTTGAAACCTTATCCGCCCATGGCCATAAAATAAAGGGATTCCAGGCTCATGCTATCTTTTCCAGCACTCTTTCCAGTGTGGAAACTGACCCTTAAGGTCGCAGAGCTGTCCCCGCCTCAATCTGAAAAACTTATGTCTGCACTGTGTGATTTTTCACAGCTTTCTCAGCTTAATGTTGCAGCCACATCTTTTAAACCCAGTTCATCTTGTCTGCACAGATCATAGGCGAGAGAAGCCATTCTACTTCTGTATTTAATAAGCTATAAATAGGAGTAAACAAGGCCAAATCCTATCTACCCCTTATTTTTGCATAGTCTGGAAGCTAAAAGTGCTTTTAATATCTTTTAATGACTTAAAAAATTAAAAGATGAATGATATCTTATTCATGTATGAACTATATGAAATCATATAAATAAAATTTTATTAGAACATGGCCACACTCATTCATTTACATACTATTTATGACTGTCTTTGCACTACAACAGAATTCAGTATTTGCATATGACAACATTATCTAAAATATTTATTATCTTATTCTTGACAGAAAAAAAAATATATCCCTGCCACAAAATATTTGTTTAAAAAATTTCCCCTTTCCTTAAGCATTGGAAGGAATGGATTAAAAATCACCATGTTACTAAATATGAGACTATCTTTATTCTCTTTTTTTCTTTTCTACTTGTTTTCTTTTAGGCTGATGGATACCCAGCATTTTAATTTTCATGTTAACTATTGCCTTTATTTTTGATAAAAGACTGGAAGTTGAAAAATATAAGCAAGGTGGATGCCCATCCTCTGTTGTTCGAGGGTACTCATACCAAGTAGAGATTTAGAAAATGTCAGGCCAAATTTGGGCCTGGCATGAGGAAGTAACAAGGTAAAGTTAGAACTTTCACTCCAATTTTCAGGACCCAACTTTTCATGGTTGTAGTTATTTATAAACAGCTCTAGAGAATCAGTGTTTAAGAACTGGTTCTTGTCCTTTTATATAAATATTTGCTGTCCCAAACCTATGTGATTATGTTTTATTCATATAGCTTCTCCTGAAACAGGCTTAAACAGAACCATACTAATCATTATCCTTTTACACATTCCTATATAATGGCCTCATTATAGCTCTTTTCCTTCACCCGTATGCCTATAGGTCCAGGAAAGCAACCATCCGTTCCCGAAATGAGACAAGAGCTGAATCTGGATAGAGGGAAATGTTATAGAAACACACGGAGATTGTACGTGGTTCTCCGAAGGACAGCAGTAACTCCTTAATATTCAGATCCTTACATGCTATTTGATGGCCCTGAAAAAAAAAAAAAACACCACAGAGGACTGACATTCCAAAGCTAAGCAGAATTTCTATAGTTTTATCATGCTTTCATTTTATGCCCTAGAAGTACAATAAATGATGTGAATTTTCATTTGAAAAATTAAATTTTCAGAGTATTTTGACATAAGTACATGAAGGAGACAGAGGCACATACAACATGGAAGGTGAAATCCAAAGAAACAGACTGAGGAACAAATGGGGTTGTCTATGATCTCGCCCTTCAGAATTCATCAACCAATGGCTTCTAGGGTGTTCAGAAACAGGATAGCTTCGGTAGGCTTTGGGGTTGAAAGCAGAGGATCTGTGAATGCAAGGTTTGATTAGGGGTCCGGTTGTGCTTATGGCATAAACCTAAAGCTAAATAAAAATTATCATTTGAATAGCACATCTGTGCCCACTAACAGCAATTGTCCGTGATGCTGTTCTTTAAAAGTACAGTAATCTTAATCTTATTCAGGACAAAGCACATAATGAAGACACTTGAGGAAAAGCTACTTGAATGATTGGCATTTGCCTACTGGACACTATTAGAAAAACTGTCTGTTTATTTACCTTCAAAAACACGAAGACCAGGAGGCTCAGGCAGGAGCATCACAAGTTTAAAGCCAGCCTCAGCAAATTAGCGAGGTCCTAAGCAACTTAGTGAGACCTCATTTCAAAATTAAAAAATGAAAAGGGTTGGAGATGTGACTCAGTGATTAAGTGCCTCTGGGTTTAATTCCTGGTACAAAAACCAAAACAAAATAAAGCAAAATACAAAATACACAAAGACACAACTTTCTAAGACAAATGGGTGCTTGTAATGCATGGATATTTATTACTAAACTCCAATAAAAATGATATAAATACTATGCAATGAATTCATGAAAAGATAATGTTGTATCAAATTGAAGTTATTATAATTATAACCATCTACAATTAGGAAGACATCCACTATGTTTTAGTCATGTACTGGCTCTGGATATTAACATCAACACAACATTGTGTTATGCAGCAATTATGATAATGGACATTTAATTTATTATTAGATGGATTCACAATGGTAATGAAGAATCTTCATGAACGATTAACAAAGCATATTAACTCTTGTAGCATATCAAGTTCTATTTTTAACTTGCAGCAGTATGAAGACATTTAGACTTCATGGACTAAAAAAGTACATTATTTTCGATCATGCTGTAAAATGGATGACACAAAAATGCAATTTATTATTCATGATATGTACTAAAATTATACTAAAGAAATGTTCTAATACGTACATTAGTCTGCTTTACCTACTATAACAAAATACCATTAAACATATCTTCTCATAGTTCTGAAGGCTGGAAGTGTCAAGGTGCTAGAAGAGTTGTTTTCTGGTGAATTCTCTCTTTCTGGCTTTCAGACGGCCACTTTCTTGCTGTGGCTTCATATAGTTTTTCCTGTTTGTGCTCACTGAGAGAACAAAATCTCTGGTCTCTTGCTTTTCTTACAAGGACACCAGCTCTGTCAGATCAAGGCCCAACTCATATGACCTCATTTAACCTTACTGATCTCTTCACAGGTTCTATATCCAAACCAGTCATCCTGGGGTTGGGCTCTCCAATATATGAAATTTGAGGGGAAATAATTCTGTCAATAATAGTATGTAGCATTATATTTTATATTTATATGTATAAATACATTTACATATATAATATATAAATAGAACACATATTCCATTTTTTTTACTCATTAAAAATATTACAGAAATACACAGTATAAGCTTAGGTGTCTCCAGTTTTTACCTGATTAATAAACAAGGAAAGATCAAGCAAAATATGTTGATTCTTTCATTCCATAAGTGAGTCTTTTTTGGAGTACTGTGGAAATAATGTTAACAACCTAAAATGATGCCTTTGTTAATAGGACACCTATAGCACAAGAGTTAAAATCAAGAATCAACAAATGGGACATATTCAAACTAAAAAGTTTTTTCTCAGCAAGAGAAACAATAAGTGAGGTAAATAGGGAGCCTACATCCTGGGAACAAATTTTTACCCCTCACACTTCAAATAGAGCTCTAATCTCCAGAGTATACAAAGAACTCAAAAAATTAAACAACAAGAAAATAAATAACCCAATCAAAAAATGGGCCAAGGATCTGAACAGACACTTCTCAGAGGAGGATATACAATCAATCATCAATTACATGAAAAAAATGCTCACCATCTCTAGCAATCAGAGAAATGAAAATTAAAACCATTCTAAAATACCATTTCACTCCAGTATGAATGTCAGCCATTATGAAGTCAAACAATAACAAGTGCTGATGAGGATGTGGGGAAAAAGGTACTTTTGTACATTGCTGGTGGGACTGCAAATTGGTTCAGCCAATTTGGAAAGCAGTATGGAGATTTCTTGGAAAGCTGGGAATGGAACCACCATTTGACCCAGCTATTCCCCTTCTCGGACTATACCCAAAAGACCTAAAAAGAGCATACTATAGGGACACAGCTACATCAATGTTCATAGCAGCACAATTCACAATAGCTAGACTGTGGAACCAACCTAATGCCCTTCAATAGATGAATAGATTAAAAAATGTGGCATTTATACACAATGGAATATTACTCAATATTACAAAATCATGGCATTTGCAGGGAAATGGATGGCATTAGAGCAGATTATGCTAAGTGAAGTTAGCCAACCCCTAAAAAAACAAATGCCGAATGTCTTCTTTGATATAAGGAGGGGGGGTGACTCAAAACAGAGTAGGGAGGAAGAGCATGAGAAGAAGATTACCACTAAATAGGGACGAGAAGTGGGAGGGAATGGGAGGGAGAAGGGAAATTGCACGGAAGATGGAAGGAGACCCTCATTGTTATAAAAATTACATATATGATGGTGTGAGGGGGAAGAAAAGAGAGAAATGTGTCACAGTAGATTGGGTAGAGAGAGGTGATGGGAGGGGAGGGAAGGGGAGGGGGATAGGAAGGACAGCAGAATACAACAGACACTAGTATTGCTGTATGTATAAACGTGGCTGTATAACCAATGTGATCCTGCAATCTGTACACGTGGAAAAATAAGAATTCATACCCCATTTGAATCAAATGTATGATATGTCAAGATCATTGTATTGTCCTGAGCAACTAATAAAAAAAAAAAAAAGACTTGAGCCTACATGCACAACTGTAATGCTCCTGGACTCGGGATTCTAATCCATATCTGGCAACCTTTATGAAAAACAGCGACATGTATTTACACATCACATCTAATAAAACATATTATGAAAATAGGAAAATAAAATAAAATAAAATGATATCTTTGAGTTGCAAGAAAATTTCATCATCAGAGTCCTAATAGTAAGAAAGTCAATCTAATGACTGTTTGGTCTGTTTGAGATCTTATAACAAAATGCCATAAAATGAGTAACTTATAAATAACAGAAATTTATTTCTGACAGTTCTGAAGTTTAGGAAGTCCCAAGGTGTCCACTGATTTAGTCTCTAGTGAGGGCCCATTCCCACTAGATGGTAACTTCTTGCTGTGTTCTCACATAATAAAAAGGGCAAGCCAGCCCCTGTGGACCTCTTTTATAATGGCACTAAACTCATGCATGAGGGCTCTGCCCTTATGACCTAATCACCTTGCAAGGCCCAGCTCCTAATACTATCACATTGGTGATTAGGTTTCAACAAATTTATTTCAGAGAACACACAAACATTTATCACAGGAGAGCAGTACCCTTTGAACATATATTATGCTTTATATACATAAATTATTTGTGTGATACTTTTGCCTTCAAAAGTTCTTATTTAATGAAATTCCAAACAACCTTCCTTAATATTTGATATTCTTATTATTTTTAAATTTAAGAAGATTCCCCTCTAGTACATAGCATAACTATAGCACTTGAATCTTGATCTTTTAGAAAAGATCCCCTTTCCCAAATTCCTTATCACACATAATAAAAATACTATAAGATTTATGATGCCGAACAATGTTTGCTGTATTCTTCTTCTTATTTTTTTTTTTTTTTTTTTGTGACCTGAAGGCTGAAAGAAATTGTTTGGGTAATTCATGGTAGGATGATGTTTACCTACTTTCCTGTTTCAGGTTTAGCAAAACAACTTTGGTGCATATGATGAAAGTCCTCAAAAGGACAAACATGGGAAAAAAGATAAATAACCTGGGACAGTAGAGAACAGGAGCAGTGTGAATTAGAACTTGCCTTCCTGCGATAGGCTAAGGAATAGAACGCAATGGGCTAAAGGTTACTAAACAATATAATGACATTAATAGACATCAGTCATCAAGTGACAATTACTTGGCAACAAGTATAATAGCCGGCAGACTTTGCATAATCAGTATATCATTTTATCTTCATTCTGTACAGATAATAAAATTTCCCTTCATTTAATAGATGAGGGAAACTGAAGCTCAGAGAAGTTAATCAGCCTAATCAAGGTTACATAGTAATTGTGCACGACAGAATTCAGACTGAGGATTCCTTTGTATACACACATATGTTCCCCTTATGTTCCAATTCCCACTCTTCTGTTTCAAGAAAAACAAAGAATGTTCTAGAGACCTCAGCTTACAGAATATTTTACAAACAATATAATGTTTTCTCCCTCTAAAATTATGTAAAAAAAGAAAATCACATAAATAAGTATGATAATGAATACTACAAGATATGAAAATGATTGGCATAGGTTGATCTATGCTCCCACTCGCATTACCTCTGTGTTCTTTGTTTTTCAAGTACCTTGGGTTCCTATTCTCCTTTTAACTTATCAAATTCTACTAAATTCTTTAAGAAACAACTGAAGTCTAACTCCTTCTAGGGAACTTTTTTCTAGTATCTTAACCAAAAGATACTTTTGCATTTATGGTCTATACTCATATCTATATAAGCTCTTGATTATAAACTATATATAGTTTTCTCTATTCACTTGTCTAAACTGTAAGTATCTTTGTTTCCTCTATACCATGTTTTTAGTGTACAGCAAATGCTCAAAATTAAAATCAATTAAGTAATTTATGAATTGTTAAGTCAAATAATAAATTATGTATGTGGTAATTGGTTCCTTTGTTGGAGCAAAGGATCAATGGTACATATTTATTCCTACAAAACACATATGTTTTGCACAAAACTGAACTATGTTCTAACTCTGGAGACTATTCTCAAACTCCAAACTGTCACTCCATACAAGAGAAAATAGATTTCTCATTCACTTGAAGAGAAAATTTATGAACCAACTTTCTTGTCTTGGGTTCAACACAGTGCACTGATAATCCAGAGCAGAATTATACCCGGTCTTGCTTTTATAAATGGATTCACCTAGTAGGGGAGACAGACTTATGCAGATAGATAAATTAAATTGTTTAGTAAGTTTGATGTCTTACAGGAATGTGGAAAGAAATACCTATGACACCAGGGAAGTGCAGGCCAGCTGAACATTGAGAGGATCCACCATTTGGCATCAAATTGGTTAAGATGGAAACAAGAAGTTTCTCATTTTGCTTGTCCAGAAATTTTCTCTTTTCAATTTACAAAAAAAAAGACTCTGAACCTCTGGTACAGATTTCCACCCAGAAAATCTACAGAATCATACCCATGTGTGAATTTATATATATATATATATATATATATATATATATATATATATATATATAAAACAAGGTGAACAGCTATCCTGTCTTGTGACCCACTTACTCTGTCACCAGGTTTGTGGTGAGTATTAGGGTGATTATCTCAGAAGCTACTAGCATGTGACTTTGAAAAATTAATTCCCCTGAATCTTAGTTCACAATGCTATGAAATAATGCTATAAAATTTCAACACCTATCTCTAGGATCATTGTGAGAGATAAATGAGTTAACTAATATATAAAAAAAATTGTAATTATTTCTTGCATAAGTAAATGCATACTAATATGCATAAGTAATGCATACTAATATTATTAGTATATTTAATGGAGTTACTTATAGCAGCCTGATGTACACAATATTATAACAGGGTTGTGGCAGCCAAGAGACCTGAGCTGGAGGATGTGTTTCTTGAGTCATTTAATCATTTGTATTGATATCTATGGAGTGCCTCATCAAATTCATTCATTGTGCTTAGTGACAATGATGTAACAGTCAACCAGTCAAACCAATGTCTTATTTTAACAAGCCTACATCAAAATAGGTAGTGTATTAAATAATTACAATAAGATGTGATGGTTGGATGTTATTATTTAGGATAAACTAGGATGTGATAATTAATTTTATGTGTCAAAATTGACTGAGCCATATGGTCCTAAATATTATTCTGGCTGTTTTTGTAATTGAGTTTTGGATAAGATTAACAACATTTAAGTTGCTAGACTAAGTAGTGTTCCCTCCCTAAGGTGGCTAAGCCTCATACAGACAGTTGAAGGTCTGAATAAAAGAAAAAGTTTAATCCTCCTCTGAGTAGGAGACAATTCCTCTAGTCTGAAGCCTTCCACATGAGACATTGTCTTCTTCCTTACCCTTGCACCGCACCTGAATTACAACATGAACTCTTCCAGGGTCTCAGTCTGTTGGGTTTTGTGTAGAATTACCTCATCAGCAACTTAGTCCTCAATCCTCTGGACTTGGAATAAAAGTAGAGCATCACTATCAGCTTTCTTGGGTCTCCAGCTTGCCCATCAATCCTGCTAATCTTGGGATGACGTGCCTATCTCCAAAATCATGTAAGCCAATTCTTTCTCTTTCTCCTTCTCTATCTGCACACATGTGTGCGCGCACACACACACACACTCCATTGATTCCTTTTATCTGGAGAACCCTAATTTGAGGAGTATTTACTTCTTCCTCATAATACTTCTGTATGGAGGCCACTTACCCTACATTTTTCATGAGCATAACCCTGGATTTCTCTCTGTTTTTTCACTCATTTTTCCCCTGGGGAGGAGGAGTAAATTTCCTTAAAGGAGAGATTAGGACAAGAACACAGAGCACTCACTGCCCATCTCCTTTCTTCCATCTTCCTCATCTGCTTGCCTACCTGGAGCAAGTGGATGTGCTCTCCTCTGCCTGTCGAGAAGTCCCTGTGCTCAAGGATATATCACTGCTGGGAATTGTAGAGCTGGTCTTAATTCCAAAGTTCAGGTTTATGTTCCAATTCCCATTCTTCTGTTTCAAGAAAAACAAAAGTGCACGTACTGGCAAATAAAAGCTACATTCTTCCATATTAATTTATTAGTAATGTGAGTGGTCATTTTGTCTCCATAATCTTTTATCTAATTCTCATGGGATTCTGAACACAAGTGGAGAAGAAAGGAGTTATTTGTTTGATGACTTGAACTCCAATATAGCTATGATATGTGAAGAAGTAAATCTAACCTGAGATTCAGGAAAGCCCTGCTAAAGGAAATGATGTGTGGGCACTACTGGCCAGTCAAAACGACAGGGTGAGTGTGTGATACAGGGAATCCTTCTTCTCCTTTTCCTGGAAAAGAATGGCTTCTGGCTCTTTGTACTTCCCATTATCTATGTTGACAAATTCCCATTTTCGACACATTAATTATATTTTTACTCTTCAAGATCTTTAGAAATGTAAAAGTAGTGAGTCTTCAACTTAGATTATGTCCTCATTTCTTGTTAAAAGAAAGCTTTCAGTAAGGCTCTTAAATTATTGCCCTTACAGTATACTAGTAATAGTTACTTATACTAGTAATAGTTATAAATTGTAGAGTATTTACTATCCATCCAGACCATGAGAAGAATTTTGTATACAACCTCACATTTGATACTTCTCTAGAGTTAGTGTTACCATCCCTATATTCAGACAAGAATATTAAGGATTAGGAGGCCAAGTGACATGTACCAAAGTCACAAGGCTAGTAAGAAACAGAGTCTGGGTGGAATCAAATAATTGCATCATTTTAACTCAAGTGTCCTTACTCCTAACAATTAGAGTTTACTTCCTTAAAAGCTCATGTTATTTCGGAGTTCTGGATTACCTGTTTCATCCCTGACTAACTCTAACAAAGCTGTGTAAACAAATTTTATAGAACATCAGCAATGAAGAGATGCTGGAGATCATCTAATCCCTTTCACTGATGCAGAGTAAAATGTGTGGCTCTTGAGTGAAGAAAATTGCATGTATGTTTTTCTTTTTGATTCACTAAAACCCACATAGAATTAGTTATAATGAGATGTCACATGATATAGGAAATATATTTCACACGTGTCAAGATATAATCTGATCAACAATGTTTTTTCTGAGACTTTCTTTATAACAGTTTAAAATCTCAGAAATATATGCTTGGAAATTAATTAGATACTATAGGGAAAAAATTGCTAAGTACTAACAATACGCAAAGCATTATATCAGAAACAATGGAGAATACAAATTCTGTCTTCAAGGATATTTCAATGTCTTAGCTCGAGATTTCTTAGTTTCATTTATATTCACAGAAGCAATTTTATTATTTTTAAGTGAGCTCCTTGCTTGCCTTCCCCTATTTGTTTTGTTGCTCAATATAAATGAGAGATGGGTTTCTTCATAAATGATATTTTTATGGCTTTGTGCCATGGTAAAGAGAAAAGACAGGTGAATAAGAGTTTTCTGTTTCTAACTAAAATTTTAATAGCATCTTGAACACCACAATCATAAAAAATAATTGATTATGGTGTTGATGCCAGCATTTATTTCCTTGGCATTTTATTTGATTGAAAGAGCATTATAATGAATGAGAAGTTTTATCCATTCTAAATATCACAAATGGCTGGCAAATATCCCCTTATATTGTGAGATCTTTCTGAGATATATACAATTAACTGCTCCAAATTAACAGTGCCTGTAAGACACTTATGTTCCACCTGCTCCCCAAAGGTGGAGATAATAAAAGGAAAGAGAGCAGTAAGGAGAAATAAGAGCATGCTTAGCAAATATCCCTCTTGGCAGACAGGAGCATTTGGGGAAAGCTGTCTCCCCTCTAATATCCTCCTGTCTTTTTATGAAGATAATTTTAGCATAAGTTTCCAAAATGCAGGCTAAAATTTTGCTTTGTTACTTGGTACCTCACATTACAGTCAAGGTATACACCCCATTGACATGAAATTAAAATTTTTTAGTATGATGATTGATTCCATGTGCACTTATTGGGGCCTCAGACTTCCACATTTCAATCTACACTGATAAGATGTTAGTTTAAAAAGAAAACACAGCCCTCTTAAAGAACATCGGCAGAGATGAGCAAGCAGCAGAAGAAGAATGAACAAAGCCTTTTCACCTGCAACATGAGACCAGACTGAAGAGAGAACAATGAAGAATGGCCTTCTGTATCAGCTTGTCTTTCTGTAATTACAACAATCACTTTCAAGAACTGTCTGGATATGAAAGTGGTAAAACTAAAATCAATCTAATTATCCATGGTGAAGATTCCTTCCATCAATTTCCATTATAGAGGAAACAAAATTGGCCATTACTTACCACTTCAATATTAATGCTGGCTGTAGCCCCACTGAGAGGTACTTAGATGCACACCATTTGTTAGAAATCTGAAAGTGATTCTTTTGACTATTACCACACATAGCCAGAAAGAAGAGAGAGAGAAATTACTAATTTATTATTTTTTCTTTCAACAAATAAGTACTAGACTAAGCCCTCTGACTATAAACATGTATAAGATATTTCTTTATCCAAGGAACTTAAACCATAAGTAGATGATAATGAAACAATGTGGTAAAAGCAATGGTAGGGAGATTTCACACTGTATAAAGGACAAATGACTAGCCAAGTTATAATGTTTATAAAAGATAGCCAAAGAGATGTTACCCAAAGACACAGCCAAACTGATTGTTGGAAGGAATTGAGGGGAAGAACACAGAATACCTGCTAACAGGAAGAGTACTGATCAAAAATATGAGGAGAATATGGAGCCACAAAAATTTGCATTCTAAAACACAGCAAACCAGGCACAGACTGTCAGGCAAAAGAGAGTGAGGCAATGAGGGGTGCTTTGTGTTCCTTTTCTTTTTTTGTTTTGTTACAGGGGGTTAGACCTAGGGGTGCCTAATCACTGAGCCACATCCTCCGCCCTTTTTAAATTTTATTTAGAGACAGGGTCCTCCTAAGTTGCTGAGTCTGGCTTTGAACTCATGATCCTCCTGCCTTAGCCTCCCAAACTGCTGGGATTATAGGCAGGCACCACAGTGCCCAGCCTTAGCGTTCCATTTTAACTAAATAAATTTTGCCTAACAGGAGAAAAGAGAGTCCAAATGTGCACAATCATAGGAGTGCCATTGTGTGATTTATGCACTGGATGGTCCCCACTGCCTTCCAGAGCCATTTTCCACCCTTCCAATTCATTGCTCTGCCGAGAAGACTGATACTTTAGATTAAATCAAGGGTGTATTAGTCAGATTTTTATCGCTGAGACAAAGTACCTGAGAAAAACAACTTAAAGGAGGAAAGATTTATTTTGGCTCACGGTTTCAGTGGTTTAGTTCACAGCCGACTGACTCCATGGCAGAATGTCATGACAGAAGTTGAGGGCATAGTAGAGGAAAGCTGTTCACCTCATAGAAGACAGAAAACAGAGGAAGGGGCTGGAAACAAGATAGAGTCCCCAACAGAATGTCCCCAAGGACCCACACCCTTCAACTAGGCCCCACCTCCTACAGTTTCCACCACTTTCCAATAGTCCTTTCAAATTGAAAAAAAAAAATGTGTCAGGAGCTTAATCAATTAGTGATCATGATCCAGTCATTTTCTAAAAGTCCCACATCTGAACATTGCTACACTGGGGGAGAAGCCTTCAACATGTGAGGGACATTCCAGATCCCAGCCATAACAAAGGGGTTCTCTTGAATTTTGATTTCCAGTTTGTGTTCACCAATAGAGCCAGGCAGGAGATAAGACACTAGTGCTAGTACTGGCTTCCTCCCTGCGAGGACACATCGAGCTGAAGTGTTCTTGATTGACCCAAATTCTTTTGCTTCTTTCCAAGTACCCAGTTTTGTTTATTTTTTCCATTTTCTGGTAACCATTCTCTCACCCCATCCCATAGATCTCAAAGATGGTGATAGCTTGGTCAGATTATTACACTGTATGTTGTGGACCAAACTTGTGGAAATTGTCCCTTTGTAAATAAAGCTTCCTTGAATTATGCTATTTTGAAAATGCCCATTCTTTCCTGTTTGGATTAGCTGATGCTTTGCATTTGCATAAACCAATCTGAAGGCTTTAATAGGAGTTGGGGAGCAGTTTCAAAACAAGAGAGCTAGGATGTGCCACCTCTAAGGCGGTGTGAAGGCCTCAACTACCTTAATGACTACTGAAACAGAAATATTAAAATCAAGTGAGAAGGGCTGGGGTTGTGGCTCAGTGGCAGAAAGCTTGTCTTGCAGATGTGAGTACTGGGTTCCATCCTCAGCACCACATAAAAATAAATAAAGATATTGTGTCCATGTATAAATAAAAAAAAAATAAAAATCATGTGAGAAATGCTTGGGGGATTTTGAGATGAAATTAGATTTTTTGCTTCACCAATTGTTTCTAGTTTTTTGTCTAGCAAATTTGAAGAATAAATTCCAGGGACAATAACCAAGGGGAAGAATAAATGGGCTAGGATCTATTTAAGTGAGAAAAGAACTCTCCCAATGCAGGAGCACCTGATAGAGGGAAAAATCCATTTTGCTATGTTAGCCTAAGGGTGTGTGTGTGTGTGTGTGTATATATATACATATATGTATATATATATAATTTTTTTTTTTTTTTGGCTGAGAGGGGAGCAATGGTATGAGTATTTATCCAAATATATGTTTACCAGGCATTGAGAAAGTACCAAAGTCAATGGCTGCATCCTTCAGGATTCTTCCCCACCTTCTAGTTCCCCAGAACTCTGGGACAAAGGAGTTGGCTGGAATGTTCTCACAGATAAGTCTCATGATTCTTATATATTAAAAAAGCCTTGATGGAGCCCATTAATATTTCTAGTGGCTAGACAGGTATGGTCTTTGCATTTGAACAAAACCTTGTGATTGGCACCCAGTACCCTAATTTCCTGAGCATCAACTATTCTTATTCAAAGTCAGTTGAATATGCTAATTGATTGGGGAGGAAGGGAAAGTGGTGAAGGTGGTCCTGCACCTGCTGTCTGGCAGGGTCACAGCATGAGGCATGCTGGCAGGGCACCATCTGGAAACTGGAACCATGAGGAATGTTAAGTGTTTTGTTTATGATACTCAGGATATGGATAACAGGGCATATGTCAATCAATAATAAAAGAAGTATTGCCTGAGACTTCAGGAAAATTCCCAGAATGAGACTAGGGATACAATTGAGACATGCCATGAGGTATGTTTTAATATCTCTCAGGATACAAACAATGGTGTTATTCCTCAAGCCTGAACAACAAGAAATATTTATCTTTATCCCATGGTTAACAATTTACAGTAGCCCCCCAACCCCATCCTAAAGCCACAACCTGTACAACAGCCTAGTTATAGAAAAACAATTGCTGTGCCAACAGTTCAAGGACCACTGTATGTAGCTTATGGTATCCCCCTGAGGACAAGAAGCTAATAAAAATATATTCCCCCAACCAAAAGACCCTCCTTTGCTTTACACAGAAACTTATGATGAAAATGGAAAACACATAGTTAATATAAATGACAAATGAGTTGAGGTGTTCAGCCATTTAGTTAAAGATTACAAAGACATAAGAATTGATGTACTTTGACCAAGGATCAAGGCAGTTCTTTAAGAAAGCAGTTGAATAGGTCATATGAAAAAAAGGAAATTACCTTATAAATTAACAATAAAATAATGTAAAATTAACAGATATATTTTAGAGGCACTTCAGAGTAATAGGCTTTTAAATAATAGACTTTTACTACTTTAAGTGTGTTTTACTGGGATTTTAGTTTAGAAGTAAGAAAGCTTACCAATAATCCTAAGTATGGTTTAAAGTTAAAGGTTAATGAAATAATAATAGGTATGCTTTAAAGTTAGAAGTGAATAATAGGTCGGGAGACATGTAGTCTAGTTGCGGCGTCGCCTAGCACCTAGTGATTGAGGTGAAAACAAAAAAGCTTAATCATAATTGGCTAAGGTTACAGAAAAATATTTTGAACAATGTACTCAATATCTTAGGTAATCAATGTATGTCAGAAAAGATTGTAATTCTTGAAAATTATGTAAATCAAAAAAAGTTTCGGGCTTTGAAGCTATCCATTAACTACCTGAAAAAACACCTGTAAAAAAGGTATAAAAATAAAGTTCCCTCCAGAGGCAGCAGAGATTTCTTCTGGAGGCTGCTCATAACTTGCAACCTGTCATCCCAACTCTTCTTCTTTCACCAGTGCCACTCCTCCTTCAGGACTACCCTGGACCCTCACTCCCTCTGCCTGGGCTGGGCTTCAGCAGGAAAGAATAGGGAAAATCAAGGATTATTATCAGCTTTCTAACTTTCAAGCATTCAATTTAAGAGAATAGAAAGATGGTAGGGGTACTAGTGAGGGCTACTGTTGAAGGAGGATTTTCTGGGAAAAGGTAAGTTTATTTCTCCATATGTTGATTTTAAGGTGTCTAGATCTGTTGGACATAAGAAAATAGAAGTCAGAAAGCACAGTAATGCTTTTGAAGGTGTCAGCATAGCTGCAGGTGGTGTGTAAACCTTGAACTGGGAATAGTGATCCCAGAGATGATCTCTGGGAAACTCCAACGTTTAAGAAAATATTTCTCAGGGTGGAATAGCACAGACCTGTAATCATAGCAACTCCTTAGGTGTTACCTAAAGATCAGTCCTTGTCCCTAGTGCCAATCCAATAATGAGGACATAGTTTTGGAGAAAAGGGAAAAAGAAGATTTATTGCTTTGCCAGCAAAGGAGAAATGCAGGAAACTCCTGTCCCAGTGTAATAGGGGTTCACTTGATATTTTGACTATATCCCTTGTGGCTTTGAAACGTATATTTTGTTTTCTTTTTTCCCAATCTTTTTTTCCCTAAAAGTCTCCTCCCTGATCTTCTTTTCTCTGATTTTATCCACCCTAATCTCATTTTCTCTGAATCACTTCTATAAAAGTCCCCTATTCCTGTGGATGGGCAGAATCCCAGCCTCTGGGAAGGGAGGCTCCTGTGTTTTTCCTTTGCTAGCAAAGCAATAAACCTTCTTTTTCTTTTTTCTCAAAATCATGTCTTTGTTATTGGATTGGCATGGGGACAAGTAACAAATTTTTGGCAACACCAGAGGCTGTGATTCTGCTCTTCAGCAGGAACAGGGGGCTTTTAAATAGGTGGTAAAAAGGCTACATTCCAAATATTCTCTGCCTAAGTTGTAATTCACCTGTTAATTTGGGATAGTCATTTCAGAACTCTTCTGTTGTCATCCCCAATGTCTGAATTATTTCATTCCTGTGGTGCAAGGATGTTCAAGGACAGATACCTCTGTCTAGGATGGGGAAGAAAGGTAATCCTGTTTTTGTGAGATTAGGGAGGGGAGAGATTAAGGAGAATCGGGGAGAGAGGAAGAGAAAGAAACATGTCTACTTTAAAAATAAGTGGCAGTGTCAGAGCAACAAAGGCTATATTCAAAACAAAAAGTGGACCACTGTTACATTTACCCACTGTCAATTTCTACATTCTATTTGTATTGAAAATGGGTTATGATACCTCCAAGCCGCTTTCTGCTGAAAGATGGCAAGTTGGGAAAAGTATCCCAAAGTCCTTGTTTTTTATCAGGTGGGGTATGGAGAGCTAAGGGTTTTCAACATCAGAGTAGTTCAGAGGTATACAGTGGGAGCTGGCAGGTCATACATAGGGCAGAGATAATGCTAAGACAATAATAACCAAGAAAGGAAAGCATTACTTTTTTGTAAACAATTACCACAAAAGCGATTATTATTTCAGCAAGTCTCTGAAGCTCATGAAAACAGTAACTTTTAATGATACCAGTGAAAAACAAATCAAGTTTATCTATGTAGAAGTTTAGGAAGATTTGACAGTCTAGAAGATTAGGCTTAAATTGATTCAAGATAAGCTTGTGACTCTAGAGTTCTTTGTGATAATTATTAGGCACTCTCACATAAGAACCCTTCCTTTATAGCCTCCAGTTTTACTTACTTTGTGTAGGGCTGATACAAGTACACATCTTAAGTTACATTTTTAAAAATGTCTTTCATTTTAAATATTCATATACAACTGTGCTTTAGCTTTACTCTCCTGCCAGGTGTTTAAGACCAAGTTGGTCAAAACTAATCCTGTTCCTATCTACTACTCTTAAGAGTCAGCTGACATTCCTCAGAGACAACTCTTGGGAACTTCTGCGCAGCGTCTTGACTCCTTTAGCTTTCCTCTACCAGTGGTCTCATCTTCCAGAATGAGTCAGGATCTTACTGAGTGTACGTGGCTTCTCTTGGAAGCATCAGAAACACTTCCCTGTCCAATGACCCTCTTCTTTGCATAATGTGCACTGGTTGGCTTTCTGTTTTCTGGGATCCTCTTGATCTCCCTGATTGGCAGATCTGGTGACTCACCAGATTTTCAGGACCCAAAGAGGTGTCCTGTCAGAGTCTAGGTCCTGGCTGATCTTAGAGGGCAAGGGCCAAAATGTTGACTATTTTTCCCCTAGTCCTTTTACTTCCTTGACTTTAATTTCCAAGTTTTTGATTTCAAACACACAGCAGACCAGTTTCACCAGCCTTGAAGTGGAAATAATGAGTTTTAACTTCCATGTCTATAATACTAGAGTTTCCCCTTCCATTTAATTGGAGTATGGGAAGACAGCCTTATATCCTGTGTGTCCTGTCAGTGATGGCTTATTATCTCAAATTAATTCAGGTTGTTTTATTAGGAGCAGTACCTCTGCAGAACATTAACAGGCAACAATTATAAAGTTTACAAGGAAAATACAAAATAAAATTAACAGAGCAAAAACATAATCAATTTATGTAACAGCTATAAACAAAGAAAATGATTTTTGTAACATTAAACCTTACTTAGTCAAGTATTATGTCCTCTGTTTGTTTTGAGATCACAGTAATCTTTACAACAAAAATTGATTTTTGAACATAACTTTAAATGAGCTTAAGTCTAGCCTATTTGGAGTCATTCTAACAGGTATTAAGGTGAGAGGCAGAGCCTTAGCTTATGTAAGGCAGCCTCTTGACAAATAATACAATAGTACATCTGAAACATGATTCAAACTAAGACTTTTAACTTTTAAAAGAGCATTAACTTTCTTTTTGTGAGAAAACAGCAAAATGCTTCCATGTTTTACAATATCACCTTTAAATAGATCAGGCTCTCCTTATTACCTTCCAAAAATACATATAAATTCCTATTTTAGTATAAAGTATAACACAAAATTGTTTATGTAACTTATTCACAACAGGTTACCTTTTTATGGTTATAAAACCTTAAGTAACATAAATAAATATCAACCAGATTTGTTGTTTCTACTTAAATCTGAAGGATGCTATTGCTACAGCTAATTTTAGTTTGGAGAACATCAACTTGGTAAAGTGCTCTTTCCAAAGCTTTACATTTAACTACATTTAACTTTTAAAGTACAGTTTAGAATCTGGTGTATAGTAACAATAATAACAGCTCTGCATGGGTTAGCATACTAGCAAAAACCAAAGAATAGCCCTAAATCACTTATATATTTAGAAAATAGAGTTAATGATCAGAAATAGACTTAGTCAAAGCAAAGAGATATAAGAGAGGTCATCAAATCAGAGTGTAGCCCTTTTATGTCAGATACAATGTATAAAAGACAGCACTTATTGGTTATCTTGCTGCTAAACTTACATAAAATTTCATTTTATAAACTTTTACATAACACTTAGACAAGGCTTAGATAGATATAGTTCTCAGATGAATACATATACTTAGACACATATATTTAGGGTGTCAACTATATTGTCATAACCTAAAATTACAGTTTTTTTATTTAACCAGTTACAAAGTAATTATTTAAAAGACTTTAAAACAGGTACAAACCCTAATTGCTTTAATACTTATTTTCCCTAAGTAATAAAACCTGAGGGATACAAGAAAATTATCTTGAAAGATAAAAGCAGATCAATGTTTCAGACTTTGCTTCATAATCAGTACATTAAAATTTGAATCCTGTTGACTGTGCTAATTACAGTCAATTTAATCACATTCCCAGTTTTTTTTTTTTTTTTTTTGAGATTTACGTTTCACAAACCCTCTGCAACATACTCAGTCATTCTACAACTTGTTTATATTTATGTTTATGTTTATGTTTGTTTACATTCTTAGTTTTGTCCTCTTTCATCTTGGACTTTAGCACAAGAATAGCACTTTACCAGACAAAGTATTTCTTCAGTCAGAAACAATTCCTTTACCTTTGAGAAACCAGCCTCTACCTCAGAGCAAAGCCTGTCCATGGAAGAGGGCATGATCCTTGTCCTTGGAAAAATCCACAGAGCACTTGTAGGCACATACCCACCCTGCTGAGTTGTTTATCTACAAAAAACAGGAGAGATCTGTGGCGCCAGGTGTCCCTGACTTAGTTAGGCTAGGTGAGGACCCATAGCAACCTCCTAGCAACCACCAATCAGCATGAGACAGGGAAAATACCTGGGGTGCCAGATGATCCCCCAGTAGTTTATGGTGGTTGATAACATGTTGGGAAACCATGTAGTTCAGCATGTACTCCCCTCGTGGCTTAAACCAATCAGTTCAAGCCAATCCCCCTCTTGTATTAACCAATCACCCTTACCCAACTTATTCCAGCCAGTGAATGTGCTACTCATGTTTTAGAGTTGTTTTATGATTTTCCCGTGGTGTGTAATGATTTGCTAAGAGATGCTATGATGTATGTGAAGTCCATGCCTTCCCCAAAGAGTGTATAAAACTGCTGCAAACCCTGGGCTCGGGGCCTCTCAACATCACCAACTCCTGTGTGTGCGCCGAGGACCGAGCTAGCTCGCAATAAACACCTCTTTGCTGCTTACATCGATCTCGGTCTCTGGTGGTCTTTTTGGGGGTCCCAAACTTGAGCATAACACCTTCTAATTTTCCATGCTAAAATGTATTTATACCTATAACTTTATTTTCTCTCTTTTCTAATTTCAGACATTTTCTTAAATTCATATTCTGAAACTATTCTTATCAATGTTATCTGTGCATTAATTTACACAACATATTTCATCCCAGGAGAGGGATCAGACAGTGGCATATATAGAAACTATACCTTAATCTTTTTCTCCCAGGTGAAATTTAAGGGGTAGGAGCACAGAATATTTTTTAATCTGACCTATTTCCTTATCACTCTCACAATGCCATCAATTTTAAGTGAGTTCCCCACCACTATCAGTGCCGCAGTCTGGCTGGGCACAAAATCAGGAGCCACTCAACAGCCTTGTAGATTCAAACAGCAATTCTTTATTCCCGAACTCACACCGGCACTCTACAAACACGTTCTGGGCAAATCCACACTTCCACTGAGCTCTGAATCCCAAAAAACTCTCTGAATCCCGCGAGAACTCAACAAGAGGGGGCTTGAGGCAGCAGGATACGCCCTATTCCCAGCAGGGTCCACCTTAAACCTGGAACCGCCCTAAACCCAAGGAGTGGGATACTCCCTATTCCCAGCAGGATACACCCTAAACCTGGACCCACCCTAATCTAGCAGGATCCTCCCTAAACCCGGATCCACCCTGGTCCTTGAGCAGGGTCACCTTACTCAAACATACATGCAATGTCACTGCAAATGACCTGGGTCCACCATGGAGAGTCCTTCCTCTAAGCAACATGGAGTAGGCTGACAAAGAAATTGCAATGCGTCATTCCTACTTGGCAATGGCTCTCAGCATATCAGTTGTACCCAGAGACTCCTTCTGGTCCTTTTTTTTATATTAAGCATATTGATATTTGATGGAGGGGTCACTTTACATTCTTTTCTTTAGGCTTTCTTAAAGATCTCTTTGCAGAGGCTGACAAAAAACAGGTTGGCCTTAGTTTCTGGGTGTTGTTGTTGTTGTTGTTTGTTTGTTTGTTTGTTTGTTTTTATCTTTTCCTTTCTAGGTACACTTGTTACCCTGCCAGTCTCCCCATACATTTAATTTTATGGGATATTATTATAACAAGAATTGCTCTACCCCATGACAGATATCTGTTGTCCAAATAGTGTGTGCAGTTAGATCTTAAAAGGGGAGACTATTTCTGTCCCCAGATCTTAGATTAACAGTGCTAGAACCTACTGCCACAACCTTTGTGGCCAACAGCCTACACCCCCATGGGAAAAGGGGGCTGACAGGCAGGGCAGAGGTCAGGTTATCCTTGCCATTTTTTTTAATAGCTCAGGCATCTTTCCTAGATATATTTTTTCCCCAGCCCTGGGTTGTTGTCCTTGACCCACAGTGAGATAATCTGCAATCTGTGCGTGCCTGGGGCCAGCTGAGAAGCAGTGCTGGGAGTGCCAGCACTGGGTTTAAAGGATTTAAATATTTTTAACCCTTTCTTCTGGTGCCCTGTTATCCTTGTATACCAGACAGTGCCTTTTTTGCATCCTCAGCTTAGTTCCTGACTGTTCAAACTCCTTATCAATCAACTGCACAAATGCCTGTACGTACAGAGTCTTTTCTACATACTTTACCTCTGACCGAATACTTCAATTGCAAGATTGCATAAAAATCCAGAAAAGCCATTCAAAGGCCAGAATGGGATCCTGTAAAACACCTTTTTCTTATACAGGTTTAATTACAGTAAAACATCATCTTAGATTGGCTTACACCTATAGGTAGCCCTTTCTCCAACTCACTTTACCTCTGACAGACCAACTTCAATTATAAGCTTGTACAAAAACAAAAAACAGGGACAATCAGAGAGGGTCCCCAAAACCATTGTTGACAGGCCAGTTAAGACCTTCCCCAAGAGACTACCTATAGGATCAAAGTGATATTGCTCATGTCTTAAAAGAGGCAGTGACAGATACAGACAAAAACACAGGGAAATTCCAAACTCAAGGCCAACAAACAAAAGAAAACCTAGAACAGACCAGAAGGGAGTAAAGATCTTGAGATTCTCAAGTCCCACTTAATCATGACTCCTACACCAGTGGTGCCACAGATGTCCCCACAAAGAGGGATCAGATGTTTCCATAAAGAGGAACCAATGTGTGGAATCAAGGATCTCTGCATTTACACTGGGGAATTTACCAGATGGCCAAGGGTGTCATGACTTCTAACAGTTTCATTTTTCTCAATGTGCATAATGATGGAGCAACCTGTACCATTTCATGGAGAGAAAGTGAGAGTTCCCCAAAGCAAAGGAGCTTTGACAGCTGCTGGGAAGGTCCCTCACTCCCCCTTTACTTATAGGAACAGCTCCTCCAGTTCACCCAGAGGCAAACTCACCTGTCTCCTAACTTTCCTGCAGTTGCCTCTCAACAAGTTCAGCAGCCACCTTGCACCCTCAGCATGGAAGTGTGGTTCCTTAGAGAGCCAGACCTGCCCAGGAAAGCTGGAGTGGGGACTGCTCGTGGGTTCCATATGGGTTGCCAAATTTGCTACTGAAAGTTCAATCCATGTCCTCAATGCCAATCCACTAATGAGAACATGGTTTTGAGAAAAAGGAAAAAGAAAGTTTATTGCTTTATTAGCAAAGGAGAAACACAAGGGACTTCTGTCTCAGCAGCTGGGATTCTGTCCATGAGCTGAAACAGGGGGCTTATAAAGAGGTGCTTCAAAAGCTTCATTCCACATGTTCTCTGTCTGAGTTGCAATTCACTTGTTGATTTGGGAGATAGTAATTTCTGAGCTCTTCTGTTGCCATCCCCAAAGCAATGTTCCTATGGTGTGAGGGTGCTCAAGGACAATAACTCTATCTAGGATGGGGAATAAAGGTAATCCTGTTTCCCTGAGATTAGGGAGGGAGAGAGATTAAGAAAAAGCAGGAAGAGAAAAAACATGACCATTTAAAAAATAAGTCACTGGGACTGGAGTTGTAGCTTGTGGTACAGGGCTTGCCTAGCACGTGCTGGCTCCTAGGTTCAATCCTTAGCATCACATTTAAAAAAAAAAATGAATGAATGGAATAAAGGTATTGTGTCCCACTACATCTAAAAAATAAATATTAAAAAAAATAAGTCACAGCTGGGGTTGTGCTTATAGTAGAGTACTTGTCTAGCATGTATAGGTCCTGGGTTTGATTCTCAGCACTGCATATAAATAAATAAAATAAAGGTCTATTGACAACTAAAAGAATATTAAAAAAATAAACCACAGTGGCAGAACAGCAAGGGCTATATTCAAAGCTTAAAGTGGACCACTGTTACATAGGTAGGAGGCAGAAGGAAGAGGATCACAAGTTCCAACCCAGGCAAATTAAATTAGCAAGACCGCATCTCAGTATTTTCAAAAAAGTTCTTAAAAGGGGTAAAGTGAAGTGTAGCTCAAAAGGCCCACATTAAACTCCTAACTCCATAAAAAATAAATAAAAAGTTATTTTTTCAAATTCTAATGCTTGCCAGTTTCACTCAGAACATGTATTTATATGCACCATCAATGCCCCTAGTTTAGTTCCTCTAATTCAACAGGTAAGGTGATGGGTTCAGAGATTGGGTGTTCTAGACATATATCCCAACTGATTCTGGTTTTAGTTTGCAGACTACACCTAGAGAAATACTAATTTAAGGATGGAGCATGGAATACATTTGCATATAAATATAGAATCTCTAGAATATATAAAGAGTTTTGAAAACTCAACAAAACAAAAAAATGACCCAATTTTCAAAATGGGCAAAGGGCTTCAATAGACATTCTTCAAAAAATAAGATACATAATGACAAGGCCAATAAAAGTGCAAGTAGATGGTCAATATCAATATTTCATTGCGGAAATACAAATCAAAACTACAAGGAAATATAATTTCACATGCATTGAGATGATTACTATTAAAACCACTGAAAATAATAAAGTGTTGACAAGTTTGTAAAGAAATCGAAATTTTTGTGCAGTGTTATTGGGAATGTAGCAAGGTAGAGCTGCTGTTGAACATACTGTGAGGGTTTCTTAGAAAACTAAAATTACCGTATAATCCAGAAATTCCACTTCTGCGTATACATCCCAAAGAATGGCAAAGAGAGTCCTAAAGAGACAGTTGTACTCCTATGTTTCTTGCAACATTATCATCAACAGATAAAATGTGGGAGTCACCTGAGTGTCCATCAACAGATGAATGAGTAAATGAAATGCGCTATGTGCATACAACAAAATATTATTCACCCTTAAAAAGAAACAAAATTCTTGGGCTGGAGTTCTGGCTCAGTGGTAGAGTGCTTGCCTCACATGTGTAAGGCACTGGGTTCGATCCTCAGAACCACATAAAAATAAATAAATTAAATAGAGGTATCATGTCCATCTACAACTAAAATATAAAAATAAAAATAAAATAAAAAAAGAAAGGAAATTCTGACATCTGTTAAAACATGAATGAGCCTTGAGGACATTATGCTAAGTAAAGCAAGTGCATCATATAAAGACAAAACTGTACGATTCTATTTAGATCAGGTAACTAGAGTAATCAAAATCATAAAGATAGAAAATAGAATGGTGGTTGCCAGGGGTTGGGTACAGAGAAGAATGGGGAGTTATTGTTTAATGGATATATAGTTTTAGTCTTATAGGATGAAAAGAGATCTAGAGATGGATGGTGCTGATGATTGCATATAAATATGATGTATTTGATATTATAAATCTACTTAATACTACTGAGTTGATGGTTAGGATGGTAAATATTATGTTGTGTATTTTTCCACAATAAAACAAATTTGAAATAAAAAATCCTAAACATACAATTTTATTCAGACAGACAAAGACAGAATACTGCTGGACCAGGCAGCATAAAATAACAAATCTGACTTCACTCTAAGTGGCAAGGCATTGTTATTCTTAAAATTTCAACACTTTTTTTATATATAACTCTCCCATAAAATCTTGCCTTCATTGTGGAAGAACATAATTCAAATATTGCTGATGCTCGCTAGTCCAAGATTTAGATTTGTTTACTAAGAAATATAGTCTCTGGTCTTTATGAGTGCAGCATTCATTCAGTTTGTAAGAATGGATAGAAGAAACATTTTTCTTGATGTAAAATAAAACATTAAAATGTAAAACAAATGAAAGGATGCTGTCTGCCTGCCTGCTCCAGCAGTTCACATCCCCTCTGAAAGGAACAGGAACGTCACAAAGCAGCAGCTAAACATGGGAAGCTTAGTCGGGTTTGCCAGCAACATACCAGACAGGCATTAGAAACTACAAAACCAGACAGTCTGGAGCCATTTTACTTCCTGGGAGCGTGATTCTGGGAAAATTCAGTGAACTTCTCTGTCTCAGTTTTATCATCTGAAACATAGGGTTTGTTATTTTCCTTACTTCAAAAGATGGGTGCAGGGTGTACATGAATACATCTGCAATATATTAAGTACATTTATATATATATATATAACACATAGAACCACATCTGCAATGTACTAAGTTTAAAAAACTGTTGTTATAAATAATTAAGATTCATCTTTACAATGGTTTTATGAAGATAAAATTGACAGAAGATAAAATGCACATATTTAAGCAATGTGTTAAGTTTTGACAGGTAAAATACTCATGGAACTATCAAAAAATCAATCAAATGAAAATGTCTGTCACCCCCCTCCCCACACACATTTTCCTGGTGACCTTTGATAATACATTCCTATTCCTCCAATCTGCCACAATCCCAAGTAACCACTACTCTATTTTATAGCTATTAAATTGTTCTGCATTTTCTGGGATTTTAAAGAGAGTATGTATTGTTTTGTGTAAATTATCTCACTCAGCATAATTACTTTGTATTATCTGTTCATTTATATTCATCAATAGTTCTATAAGTTCTATAAGTTTTATTGCTAAGTATTTTCTAGCTAAATGAATACATCACAATTTATTTGTTCTTTCACCTATTGATGAAATATGGATTGCTTTATTGTTTGTGTTTATTGTAAATAGGCTGCTATAAATACTTACATGTAATTATAAACACTTGCATGTATACATCCCATACCTTGTATGGGATATGCTTTCATTTTGTTAACATGCAATAGCTGGATCATATAGCACATGTATATTTAATATTTTAAAACACTTCAAAACTCTTTTCCAAAGTCAGTCATATCAATTTACTTTCTTACCTGAAACAAATGAGATTTTCAGTTTCTCTATATTCTTTCTACTGCTGATATGTTCATTCTCTTTTATTTCAGCCATCCTGATAAGTTTGGAAAAACTGTGGTTTTAATTTGCATCTCTCTCATAAAAGAGGATGCTGAGCATATTTCCTTGTACTTATTTGTTATCCATCTATTTCTTTGTTAAAGTGAAAACATATAAATATAAAAATATTTTCCCATTTTTATTAGTTTTATATCTTTATTTTGAGTTTGAAAACTTTTAAAAACTATTCTGAATTCAAATCTTTTATCAAAAAGGAGATTTGCAATTTTTTTTTAAGTCTGTATCTTGTATTTTTCATTCTTTCAACAGGGGGCTTCAGAGTACAAAAGGTTTTAATTTTCATGAAGTCCACTGTATCAATTTTTTTATGTCTCATGTACTTTGTATTATATCTAAGAAATGGAACAAAGATTTTTCCCTTAAGTTTTCTTCAAGAATTCTCTTATTTTATGTTTTAAATTGGACAAAAATTTCTATTTTTAATTATTATTTTAATTGTACATATCTAGAATGCAGTGTGATAATTTGACAGAAGAATATAATGTATGTCAATCAAATTAGGGTAGTTAATGTTTTTATCTCCATGGACTTTTTTGGAAAAAATTTAGTTTATAATTATTGTATATATTAATGAGTTACAGTGTGATATTTCGATATATGTACATAATATATACTAATCAAATAAGAGTAGTAAACATTTACACCTTCTTTTCATTACTTTGTGCTTAAAGCCTACATGCTCCTTTTTTCTAGTTTTTCATGAAATATATAATAAATTGTTGTAAACTATAGTCATCCTACTGTTCTGTGGGACACTAGAACTTATTACTTCTATCAAATTGTGTTTTAGTTCTCAGCAAAAGAAACAATCAATGAGGTGAATAGAGAGCCTACATTTTGGAAGCAAATTTTTACCACACACACATCAGATAGAACACTAATCTCTAGGATATATGAAGAACTCAAAAATATTAACACCAAAAACATCCAATCAATAAATTGGTCAAGGAACTGAACAGACACTTTTCAGAAGATGACATACAATCAATCAACAAATATATGAAGTTACAGAAATGCAAATCAAAACTACTCTAAGATTTCATTTCACTCCAGTCAGAATGGCAGCTATTAAGAATACAAGCAACAATAAATGTTGGTGAGGATGTGGGTAAAAAGTCACACTCATACACTGCTGGTGGGACTGAAATTGGTGCAGCCAAGATGGAAAGCAGTATGGAGATTCCTTGGAAAACTAGGAATGGAACTACCATTTGACCCAGCTATCCCACTCCTCGGTCTATACCCAAAGAACTTAAAAACAGCTTAAAAATTAAAACTCTAGACAGGGGAAAGGGGAGGGAGAAAAAAAGGGAGGGGCATAGGGATAGGAAAGACAGTGGAATGATATGGATATAATTACCCTAAGTACATGTATGAAGAAGACATGAATGATGTGATGCTACCTTTTGTACAACCAGAGATATGAAAAATTGAGCTCTATATGTGTAATATGAATTGTAACACATTCTGCTGTCATATATACCACATTAAAATAAATTTAAAAAAATTTTAAAAATTATGTTTTAGTACCCATTATCCTACCTGCTTCTATTCCAATTCCCACTATTCTTAGCCTCTGGTAATTCCTAGTCTACATCCAGATGCTTTCCTCTCTTTTATTAGCATTTACATATGAAAGGAAACATGCAGTATTTGTCTTTCTGTGTGTCTGACTTATTTCACTTAACATGCCCTCCAGTTCCATTCATCCATTTTGCTGTGAATAATAGAATATCATTCCTTTGTATCACTGTACATACACCACATTTCTTTATCCATTATCAGTTGATGGGCTCTACAATTGATGGCTACATACCTTAGCCATTGTGAATAGTGTAGCAACAAACACAGTAGGCAGGTATCTCTTTGTCATGTTTATATAATTTCCTATGTATACATAAACTGAAGTAGGATAGCTGCATATAGTAGATCTATTTTAGGTTTTATATTATATGGTATGATGTATAATAGGAATTCTTTTTATTCAATTGTTTTAGTAATTGTTGATGAGAGATTTCTCTCATATTAAGTTGCCTTTATACCATTGTGGAAGAGTAATCATAAATGTGAGGCTCTATTTCTGAAGTCTCTGTTCCATTTCACTAGTGTACTTATTTATATTTATTCCAATACCCAATACCACACTGTCTCAATTACCTTAGCTTTGTAGGAAATCAATCATCAAATTTCGTAGTTTTCCAATTTTCCTTTTTCTTTTGTATGGCTTTTCTATGTCCTCTGAATTTTCATATACATTTTGGAAGCAGCTTGTTAATTTATACAATAGTCTTCATAGACTTTTACTAGAATTTTATTGCAAAAAAATCTATAGATCACTTTTTGGGAAAATTGTGTCTTAATAACACTGAGTCTTATAATCCATGAACATAGTGCCTCTACTTATTTTGGTTTTCTGTTTTTACCAGTAATATTTTGTAGGTAAAGTGTAGGAGTCATTCAAAGACTTGTCAAATTGTACTCCAAAGTATTTATTAATTTTTATTCTATTTTAAATTATTTATTTTTAAAATTTCAACTTGAAATTATTCATTGCTACAAATAGGAACATAATCACCTATTGTCCATTAACTTCATGTATTTCCATTTTGCCAAAATTCTTTTTTAGTTCTAGTAGAATTTGTGTAGATTCTATCAACGTTTCTACATGGATAATATCATCTGAATAAAAACAGTTTTAATTCACCCTTTCCCTTCTGGCTGCCTTTTATTTCATTTTGTTTTACTCCCACAGTTAGAACTTCCAGAACAAAGTTAAATATATATGAGGAGAGATGACTTCTGTGACTTGTTCCTGATCTTAAGAAGGCATCATTTAGCTTTTCACCACTAAATATGATGTTACCTGTAGTTGAAGATACGTGATCATTCTGAGGGACGTTTTCTTTGTTCCTCATTTCCTAAGAATTTTTAACAGAAAATAGATGTTCAATTTAGTCAAGTTATTTTTCTGTACATATTGACTATGCTGATTGGATCAGTCATGATACAATCAGAGATGCAGATTACTATGTAGTCTTATAAATAATCTGACCTTATCAAATTTGGGGATTTGGTTACATCATTTTTGTGAGTCTTCATGTCGAAAGATGAAGTTTGCAAGGGAATCAGTTAAAAAGAAAAATTGGATTTCAGGTAGAGTTGGGTGAAGGAAGGGTAATCCACAGCACGAACTGGAAGCTGTGAGGACAGACTAAAACTCATGTCACTTGTTCTTTTCTTTAGCTTATGTTTTAGTTAGCTTTTTCATTGCTGTGACCAAAAGATCCAATAAGAATAACTTAGAGGAGGAAAAGTTTATTTTGGCACATGCTTTCAGAAGTTTAGTCCATGATCTGACATCATAACTCTGAGTCCAAGGTAAGACAGAGTTTCATGGTAGAAGGTCATGGCAGAATAAATCAGCTCAGGACACAATAGCCAGGAAGTAGAGAGAGAGAGTTCTTCTCACCAGGGACAAAATATAAATCCCAAAGGCACAACCCCAGCAACCTCTTTCCACCAGCCACACCTGACCTACCTACAGTTACCACAAATTGATTTGTTTCACTGGTTTAATCTACTAAACTCTCATAATTTAAGTTTTCCACCTCTGAACATTGTTGCATGGTCTCACATATGAGCTTTGGGGGACACCTCATATCTCAACCATAACAACCTACAAGCATGCTTTTCTTATCAGAGAAGCCGACATTCTTCATCTTGGAACTAAGCATACATCTGGCTCAAGACTAACAGAAGTCAAAGGAAAGTGGAGGGTAAGTGAAGCGATTGCTCTCCTAGCTACTGATACATACAAGGTTGCTGAATCCACAGATAAGCAATGGTGTGTTTGAACAGCAAATAACTTCTACTTTAATTATCTGCCCTATAATTCTTATACAGGAGTCCTCCTTATTGTCCACTCCACCCCCAAACATAAAAAGATAGGACTTTGGGAAATATATTTCATCTTAGACAAATTGACAGTTTGCAAAGCTCCTAACCAGTTTACATTGACTGATTTACAAATGTTATACCAACTTTGTAGCCCGGGACAGAACTTATTTGTTCATAATGTATTAATGATTTAATATATTAGTGGACTTAATTTGCTAAAAGATTTTTAAAGAATTTTTAAAAAATTGGTCTGTAGTTATTATACCATCCCTTTCCTGTTTTGGGTATTAGAGTAATGCTGATCTCATCGAATGAGTTGATAAATACTCCATCCTCTTTAATATTTGACATTATTTCTTCCTTAAAGAAAAATTCAAGCTGGGCGCAGTGGTACATACCTGTATACCAGTGGCTCAGGAGGCTGATACAGGAGGATAGTTAGTTCAAAGCTGGCCTCAGCAAAAACGAGGTGCTAAGCAACTCAATGAGACCCTGACTCTAAATAAAATACAAAATAGGGCTGGGAATGTGGCTCAGTGGTTGAGTGCCTCTGAGTTCAATCTCCAGTACCAAAAAAAAAAAAAAAAAAAGTTTGAATCAATCTGGACCAGGTGTTTCCTATGTGAAAAATACTTTTTACTATAAATTCACATCTTTGAAGAGATAGGGCTTGTATTCATCCATTTTTATTTCTATTTCTATAACAAAATACCTGAAGTAAAGTAATGTGTGAAGGAAAGAGGTTTATTTAGCTCACCATTCTGGTGATGTAAGTAAGACAGGGTGCGGGCTTCTGCTCAGGGGCCAAATTCTTTTATAACTGCCTGTCATGAAAATTAATTCACTTCATGAGGCCAGCATTAAAGTTTTCCACATGATGCACTCAATGACACACCACTTTCCATTAGACCTGCCTTTTAAAACTTCCACAACTTCTATGCCACCACACTGGGCACTCAGTTTTTAGCACATGAACCCTTAGGATAAAAATAAAATCACATTCAAACCATAGCAGGACTGCAGGACTACTCAGGTTTTTTTTTTTTTTTCTTTAGTTAGTTTTGTAGTTTATGTCTTTCAAGGGATTTTTTTCATTTTATATGTTGAAGAATTTAATGGAAATTTATTAGAATAATGTTGCTCATAATATTCTTTTATCCTCTTAATATTTATAAATAACAATGTTATCACTCTCATTTCTGACATTGGCAAATTGATATATTCTCAGTTTTTTTCCCCTTGCTCCAGCTACCTAGATATTTATCAAATTTATTGTTTTCTCAAAGAGCCACATTTTGATTTCATTGATTTTTCTGAGTTGTTGTTGTTTTTTTTTTTAATGTGTTCTTCATTCTGACCTCTATTATTTCTTTTAGAGTTCCTTTGGGTTTCATTTCATGTTTTTCTAGTTACATTAAAGTGGAAGCTAAGGTCCATTCTACTGAGACCTGTCTTTTTAACTAATATAAAACTTAATGCTGTAAATTTCTAAGTACTATTTTAGCTACATCTCTCAAATTTTGGTACTCTGTCTTTTCATTTTTATTTAATTTGATGTAACTTCTAGCTGTTTTTTTCATTAAATGTGACATATAATTAGTTGTTCAGAAGTTTGTTGTTCAGATTCCAAACATTTAAAAATTTTTCCAGATGTTTGTGTTATTGATTTATAATTTCTGTAGTATTCAGAGAACATAATGTATACAACATGAATACTTTAAAATCTAGTGAATTTAGTTCTATTATATGACATATCTTGGTAAGTGTTCCATGAACATTTGAAAAGTAGGTATATTTTGCTGTTATTGGGTAGACTGTTTTAATAGGCATCAATTAGGTTAAGGTATTTAAGATGTCAAAATCTTCTGTATACTTACTAATGGTTTTTTTTTTTTTCTAATGGTTTCACCAATAACAGAAATATTGAAATCTTCAACTATAATTATTGATTTTTAATTTCTCTTTGTGGTTTTTTCAGGTTCTTTTTTTTTTTTTTTTTGCTTTATATGCTTAGAAGTTCTGATGTTAAGTGTACAAGTTCTTAGAATTACTTTGTCTTCTTGAAGAATTTTTTAATTCTTCACTATGAAATCAATATCATTATCTCTGATATTATTCTTGTTCTAAATTCTTCTTTGTTATATCATGTTTTGGTTAGTGCTAACATGTTATACCTTTTAGATTTCCTTTTATAATCTAAATTGTGTCATCAAAGTTAGTTTCTAATTGACAAATTTGTTGAGTCTTGCTTTTTTTTTATCCAATCTAACATTTTCTGGCATTTAATTGGGTTGTTGAGCTCATTTATAGTTGATTCTCTATAGATAATGTAGTTATATTTTATAAAGTTTCCACAATCACTGAATTAGTTAATACAAAAAGTACTCTTCCTTAGGGAAATACAGTGTTAGATTCCTAAAGTCCATAGATGACTGCAAAAAATAAATAAATATTGATTTGGGGATTGAATGTCCATTTTAATGAGTAGATGAATTTGTAAATATACAATCTACAAGTAATGAGGATTGAATGTCTATTTAATGTGATAATTGATATTATTGGTTTAAATTTACTATTTTGCTATTTCTTTCCTATTTTCTTCCCTCTTTTGTATTATCCTATTTTTCCTTACTTAATGTATCTTCTTAGCTTATTTGGTATATCTCTTATTTGTTTTTCTTATTTGTAGTTTAGAATTTATAGTATACATCTTTGATATAGTACTGTCAGTGATCTAATACCGCTTAACATCTAGTAAATGTATACTTTCATCCCTGTTACTTTATCTTGGCCAAAATCAAAACTTCTCATTAATGTTTTATTTGTATTGGTTTTATGGCTTTGTTTGCATTTAATTTTTAATTTTATTTTTAATTATATAATAGCTATGAGCATGAGAAATGTATCAGTGCTTTTATATTTCTAATAAAACTAATAAAATAACTAAATTTATTCATGAGCTCTAGTTCACTATTGCTATTTATATTAATTACTGGATGACCTAGACCATACTTCCAAGAGCCAACAATCATATATATTTTGTTTCTTATTGCATTCTTAGGACCTAGCACATGTAAAACACACAATAATGGATACTCAACACAAATGAAAAAGGAGTTACTATTTAAAAAGTGAGCTACATATGAATTGTCATATGATTTTGAAGGGACGCTAAGAGAGTTGTTCCTTGTGGCCAGATATCAAAAGAAACTCAAGTTGGGTAGTCTACAGTGGAATGCACATTTAGCATGTTTGGACCCCCAAGGAGATGGGTTTAACAGAGGAAAGGACCATTTTAAAAAAAATGTTTCTATGTATGTAGATAGCTTTTGTCTCGTTCAACACTTGTTCCTGCTTAATTTCACTCTATGTGCTCTGTCATCCTGTCCATTCTTTGAAATACATTGAACTTAATTCTTGCCCTTTAGAGAAGTAGTTATGCTCCCTATTGATTGAAAAAGTGACCTTGAATAAAGCACTTAAATTTTTGATGCCTTAGGAAGGCTACTCCTATTTTCCTTACTAGGATGGTATGATTATTAATATTTGAAATGCTCTTTCTGGTATTTGATTTGACCAAGAAACTAAGATGACTTTGATAGTCGATTAAATTCCAATGGCAGTCACAGTGGGAAAAGGAAAGGAGAATGCAAATAGTGCAGTGGTGGAATTTCAATAGAGAAAAGGACAAGTCAAAAGTTCTCTGGAACTCTAAAGAATGTGATGAAAAGAATGGGGAGAGCTCCACTAACTCGATCATCATTTATTTATTAATTCATTCAACATACATGTATGCCTACCATGACCTAGAGACTTTTCAAGAAAAATTATCATATACATGAACAAATGATTCCTACTCTCATTGTTCTTACATTCTTTCACTTAAGAAAATAAATAGAAAGGAAGATAGTAAAAGAAAAAATAGGCATAATAAATAAATTATGTACTATTCTATAAGGTGACACATGCTTTGAGAAAAGGAAAAAAAATAGTAGAGCAAGGTAAGGGGAGTACAAGGGTGGGTAAATGCAGGACCTTCTGATTGCATCTTTATATGTGTGAGATTAATAAAAACTTGAATGAGTCAAAAAATTTAGACGCACAGATTTCTATGGGGAGGCTTTCCAGCACGAAGTAACAGATAAAACAGAAGCCCAATACTAAAATGCCACTGGTGTGGTGATGTTAATGGTGATACTTGAGCAGAATGATCAACAGGAAGCAGAATTGAAGACAGAGTCAGAAAACAAGGGACTAGTTTTCTTATAGCCTCTTGGGTCATTGCATGGATTCTTGTTTTTACTCTTAGTAACATGGGAGGTGCTGTATGGTTTTGAGCAAAGGAGTAAGCTGACCTGATTTTGGCTTTTGAATATTGACTTTGCTGTGATGAGAATAGAGCACATGATAGGTGGGGCAAAAATAAAATTAGGGACATTTCTTAAAAAGCTTTTGCAGTAATTCCTGTGAGTGATGACAGGTTGGTCCAGGATGGGAAGAATGTAGATGGTAAATGATCAGAGTCCACATTTAGCTGAAAGGTAGATAAAGCAGGATATGTAAAGAGATACCGATTAAAGATACAAAAGGAGTAAAAAATGCCTCCAATGCTTTGTTCTATGTGAGTATCTAGAAGGATGAAGTTTCCTTTAACCAAGAACAGAAACTCTGCTGATACAGAAGGACTTGATTATTGTTACTATCTAACTAATCTCTACCCCTCTATATTTACCTCCCTTGGCCTTCATCCTTTTTGAAATGCAAATCTGTCTGCATCCTTAGCCAATGGGAAAAAAAATTCTTTGGATTCACAGTCTCTTTCAGAATAAAGTCTTAACTTTTCATGACCTGATTTAATTTATTTATTTTGAATACTTCTTCTCTCTCTGTTCATTTTTTCTCCCATGTTCAATATACCCATCACCATATAGACTATTAGAAAGACATATTGCCTTTCTGTCTCTAAAATGTGCAGTTTCCATTTCTTACTCATTTTCCAAGTATTCACTTTAGATTTTATTCTTCATGAGAAAATTATCATTCAGCACTACAATTCAATCCCCCAACATACCTGTACATTAATATGTTTTTGTTATTAGAATAATATCTATGTTATATCATAATTGCTTATTTTTCATCAATATTCACTACAAGCTTCAGAAGAAGGCAAATCTGTTTGATTTCTCACTGTTCCAGATAGTTATTGCTGTGTAATAAACCATCCTGAAACATAGAGTTTTAATACAGTAACAATCACTTATTTTGCTTACAGATCTACAATAGAGAGAATCTTGGTGGGAAAAGGTTATTTCCACTCCATGTGATATTAGCTGAGATGGCTTGAGTTGGGCTAGACTCAAAGATCCTGTTTCCGGTGATTCATGCACATGGCTGGCAAATTGGGACTAGCTCTCATTTCCTCTCCATTTGGGCCTCTCTAGGCATTAGTTGATTTTAAGAGCAGGCTGTCTAAGAAATTCTGGCAGAAACTGAGTCCTCTTTTATGACTGAACCTCACAAGTTATTGATTCTCATTCTTTCCATAGTCACAAACATAGATACCACCTCTGTGTGAGAAAAATGGTAGAGTCATATTTTAAGAAGGATAGATAGAATAGGAGCTATTGTTATTGCCATTTGGGGGCTATCCAACCTCTCATCATCACTACCATATCTACCATACAATAAATTCTCTGGTGTCTACTAAATGCTCAATAAATATTCTTAGAATAATTAAAGTGTCTTTCTCAATAGCTTCTTTCTCTATCCACAATGAGAAACCAAATTTATTACGGGAAATTCAGTAGCATAGAGTTACCAACAGAAATGAGTGTGTCTAGGCTTTGCTTCAATTGTGAGGAGCACACTAGAAAGAGCAGGTTCATGTAACTAACACTGTGTTTCACTTGGATATAACCTTTATTTCCTCCATTGGAGTCATTTAATCTATAAAATATTTATTTTCAGAGGACAAGAGTTCCCAATATTTCTTAGTTATTGCTCATTAGGATATTACCACATTTCTTTGAAAAACAGTACAAGAAACAGAGACCATTATAATGCTAGGCAGTATAGTTTTTCATTTGGAAAGCAACTGACTAGTTTTTGCATTTGGCCTTCCAATAAAACTTTGGACTAGACATTAATGTTTAGCCATTACAGTAACAGAGCTAATACACATATTGATTTGTAAAGCAACTTTTTTCTGCAAAGTCCAGTCTTTACTAAAAATATATGCTTTTAAAGTAATACATTGAGAACCTTCTTTGCCCATCCTAGAATGGTAGCCATTATATGTAATTAAACAGGAATTCTCTCACTGTAAATTCTAGAAAGTATTGTTTCAAATTTGTGATCAATAATCCCTATATCTACATCTATACATATAGAATATTAATATATTATAATAGGATAAAAACCACCATAACTCCAATGTCTTAATACTTTGGAACATGGGTAATATCTTGTCTTAATACTTTGGAACATGGGTAATATCTTCTACTGAACTCAGTGAAACTCTGTACTATGTCATTTACAGATGCACAGACCTGACTCTCAGGATATAACCTTCTCAATGTTTAATCTGATGCTATAGGCTGTGGCTTTCCACAATAGCGATTTCTTTGCCCCCAAGCTTTACTTAATAGTTCTTAGTAATTTCACTCCCAGTTGCTAATTCTGAGAGAGGGACTGGATATATCTTACATTTTGCTCAAGATCTGTTATGAAGCTTGTTAGGTTTATGGAGGTGGCTGAGGAACAAAGCACCAAGCAACCTGCATGGGAAAGAATCACCAATCAGGCGCTGATGGAACCGCCTGTCAATCAGCGGGGTCTCCTGGCCAATCCTGGATCTTAGCCAGCCCCCCCAACAACCCCAGTAAGACAAAGGACTCCAAAACCCCCCTTTTCCTGTCCCAAGCCCCTCACCTCTCTGCCCTAAACCCAATAAAAATTCCAGTCTGGTGGATCCCCATGCGCTTCTCCTCAGACCCACCCTGTTGGTCTGAAGGTTCCACTTGGGACTGAAATCTCAGTATAAAGCCTCTTTCAGACCCTTTTTAAATCTGCATCCTTTTGGTCACCACTGCCTGACCTTACAAAACTTTAGATACAATATTTCAATATTTACCACGAAGATTTTCTTAGCCAAAGATGATCCTTTCCTTTTTAATAGTCACATAATGCCTGGAGCCATTTTTTTTTTACTGTAACAGTATCACTTTAAAATATACCCAAAAGTTCAAAAACAAAACAATTTTCTTCCCATTTTTATTCTGGTATAATCCCAGGCACATTTTTTTTTTTGATACTGGGTATTGAAGCAGTGCACTTTACCACTGAGCTGCACCCTTTTTATATTTTAAGACAGGGTTTTGCTAAGTTTCTTAGGGCCTCACTAAGTTGCTGAGGGCTCAGTCTCTTTAATTACTGGGCTTATAGATATGCACCACCATGCCCAGCTAGTAGGCATTATTTTAATACTTTGGTTCAAATAACAGACTTATTTTCTGATAGTGCCAGAATTTGAATCTTGATTCTCCACCTATTAGCTCAAATCCCTCTTGTACTAAAATATATGCAGTCTTTGGAAGGGAGTCCCACCTGCCAACTAGGCTCTCCAATTACATTTCCATCCTTGTAGTCAGGAATTCTAGTGGGTCTTCTTAATATAGTTATCTCAATCATCTCTTCAACCTCTTTCTCAGCCACTGTCCCTACTATCTGAGTAAGCATGCACCTTGTCCTACTGTCTACTCTTGAAAACTTCCCAAATGGTGGTCCACCCTGAAAGTCCACCTGGTTTCTCTGTGCTTGCCATCTTTGATAAGGGTCACTCTGACTCTCTTCCGGCTACTTTTTGAGAATCACTAGACTGTAACTTTGTCAGTTATGGCAGAAAAAGAAACAAAATCCAAACTCATATGACTATAACCATTACACATAGAACAATACTTCCACATAAGGTAACCAACAAGCACATTGAATTTTTCAAACTTAAAAAAGTTTTCATAGTATTTACTTTAAAGAATTCTAAAGAAGGGACTTCAAAGTTGGAAATACAAAGTAAAAATAATGTACAATTTCCATTTTTATTTTAAAAAAAACTTGCTAGCTAATGGGAAATGACTATTTGCTGCTGTCTCAGAGGAAAAAGTTGACACCAAACCTCTGTTGAGGTAGAGATGGACATTTCTGATTGCTTTGCCTCAGGCTCATTGTGTTCCTGATGTGCAGACCCGCATCTCAAGAGCAAACGTGAACAGCCAGCTCTAGCATGTCAAAACACTGAATACAAACACACAGACATGCACAGCTGGTAGTTGGAGCAGGCCTGAAAGATGTCTTTTTGTTTTGCCCTTGCACTAAGTGCCCTGGGACATGTGTGGTTTCCTTAAGACAAATGCCAAATTTCATAGATCTAGTAAGGTTAACAGAGGTGAGTCAGAAAAAGACTGGCCAGCCTTGGGCACTGGAAGAGCCTGTTCCATAGCCTCAGAGAGTAGCGCCATGGAGGCCTGAGGAGGCAAGAGGAACATGCAGAATCCTGAAGAGAGAGAACTGTGTGGCACTCAGGAGTGGTTCCAATTACCAAGAACTTGACTACCAGAAAATGTCAGATTCCTATACTCTATACTTTGTTTGGAAGGCTCTGCCCACATTCAATACTTCATTATTTATCCTATCCCCAAACTCTAACCCAGGATAGGTTGACTTATCTGACTTCCTTCTTTCCTTGGTCACTTCTCTCTAGCCTCAGTGTTAGAACAAAGAGACCCTGCTGGACCCACACTTCACAGATCGTTTCAGCCTTTATTCAGAAACGGGACTACACCTACAAGAATGGACCCACTTCTCTGGTGGAAAATGAGCCACTGAACAAAGAAGGGTCTGTGCTTATGTAGGTTATACTGCGAGGTGACTTAATTAATGAGTGTGTCAGCTTGGGCACTCAGAAATTTGGAGTCTGTATTACTGCTCAAAGTGGAAGGGAGTCTAGGGTAAGCAGTCAGTCTCTGGGGTTTATCTTACTGGACTTGATGGAGGGCTTGGGGGTTAGCGATTGGTATCTGGAAGGGATTTGTTTGAGGAATGATTAATGCTTTGGCCTCTTCCCAGAGACTGCCTTTCTAGGTTTGATGAACACCACTTCCCCAGTGTTTATCACCAGGAAAGAACATATTGGGAAAGGATCAATGCTCTCAATGTAGGCTTTCCTTCTCACTCCCGCTTTCCCAGGTCTCACTATTTGGGGGGTTTGTCATTTTCCATATATAATACTCAGTGGCCTCCTATGGGTTCCTTTGGCCTCTTACCCCATGCTCGTGGACCTATCTGTCTGCTCTGACTTCCCCCAGGACTCAAGTTAAATTTCTCCAGTGAAGTTGACTTCTGATTTAAATAACCCTGTGCCCCTTTTCACCAAGCTTTGGTTTTCTCTCTATATATTTTGGCATACAAGATATGTGTGTGTGTATATATATATATATATATATATATATATATATATATATATATTTATTTATATTTATCATCTCTCCCTCCCCACTAGGGTTTAAGTTCAGAAGAGCAAGGATTTTAAAATTTTATTTAATTCTAGAGCCCCAACATATAAAAACAGTGGTGTCTGGTACAGAACAGGTACCCATGACATACTTGTTGAATTAATAAATTTAAATCTATTGCTTTCACTTTGTAGATCTAAACTTCCACTGAAGTCTGCTAACCAAGAAATTACATCATAAGAATGTTTTAGAGAACAAATCAAGGAAAGAGGTGAGTTCCCCTTTTAAACTGGCAAAGAGCAGAGAATGAAAAACTCCAAGGGTATGAGACATGAATTGGTTTATGATTTCCATTGATATTTGAATTTTTAGCTAGAGATGCCTATAAATATGTAACTGCCTTTGCCAAATTCATAGAAATCTTTGAGACACTATTGTGTTTCCCACAGGATACAGGGCAAGGAACTCAGTCTAATTGTATTTAAACTCCAAATGATAAGTGACCTCAAGTGAGATCTACTTTGTAATTAACAATGCTGGCTACACCATATCGTTTATCATTTGCGTTACAAGAATGGACCCAAACCATGTTCTGTGGTTTGCTGGAGCTGGGGTGAGGGGTGATCACTAACTAGTGAATAAAAATCTCTATTTAATTATCCATTCTGCTTCTTTATTGATGGGCTTGTCCATTTCATTGTTTTATCATACTAAAAAAAAAAAAAAAAAACAAGAAAGTATCCAATATAAAAGACCGCTGCCTGCTAATTTCAGTGAGGCAGTACTCCTTCCTAAAAGACATTAGTCATTCCTGGGAAAAACTGGCTGATTCTGTCTCTCCAGCTGTGATGTGACCTTCTTACAGATGCAGAACTCTGCAAAGGGCTGAACCCGTGCTAGAGGCAAAGGGGCACTTTCTCTTGCTTTACTGACACATGTAATGTTCCTGACTCAAGATCTTTAGGGATCAATTCTCATAATCAAGCCACTATGTCAGAAAAGTTAAGCCTAACTCCAAAAGCTTTATCTTAAGTTTCTGGTGATCACTTGTAGGCAATTATCTAATCATCTGAGGCATTATAAAATCAAACTACTTGGGTTTCCTCTGCTTCTTTCTGAAAGGAGGAATTATTTTTGCAGTATTTCCTAAGTTAATGCTCTCTAGTCTCTTAAATATTTTGTACATCCATGAAAATAAGATTGCAAAATGAGGATGAGTTTGAGAATTTTTACTTCTCTCTCGATCCCCTATAGAGCCTTAAAGCTCTTTAGTCATGATTTTTAAAAATTGTGCTAAATGATTTAAAATATATGAATCAAACTCTTTACAAGTTCAGGGAGTTATTCTAAATTGTTGGAATGTTAATATTGAATAGATTTTTTATTGGTTGTTCAAAACATTACAAAGCTCATGACATATCATCTTTCATACATTTGATTCAAGTGGGTTATTAACTCCCATTTTTACCCCAAATACAAATTGCAGAATCACATTTTTACATAATGCCATATTAGTGACTGTTGTATTCTGTTACCTTTCCTATCCCCTACTATCCCCCCTCCCCTCCCCTCCCATCTTCCCTCTCTACCCCATCTGCTGTTGTTCAATTCTTTCCCTTGTGTTTTTTCTCCCACTTTCCCCTCACAACCTCTTATATGTAATTTTGTGTAACATTGAGGGTCTCCTTCAATTTCCATACAATTTCCCTTCTCTCTCCCTTTCCCTCCCACCACTGGTCTCTGTTTCATGTTAATCTTTTCCTCATGATCTTCCTCCCTGCTCTGTTCTTAGTTGCTCTCCTTATATCAAAGAAGACATTTGGCATTTGTTCTTTAAGGATTGGCTAGTTTTACTAAGCATAATCTGCTCTAATGCCATCCATTTCCCTGCAAATTCCATGATTTTGTCATTTTTTAGTGCTGCGTAATACTCCATTGTGAATAAATGCCACATTTTTTTTATCCATTCATCTATTGAAGGGCATCTAGGTTGGTTCCACAGTCTACCTATTGTGAATTTTGCTGCTATGATCATTGATGTGGCAGTATCCCTATAGTACGCTCTTTTAAGGTCCTCAGGGAACAGTCCGAGAAGGGCGATAGCTGGGTCAAATGGTGGTTCCATTCCCAGCTTTCCCAGGAATCTCCATACTGCTTTCCAAATTGGCTGCACCAATTTGCAGTCCCACCAGCAATGTACAAGTGTGTGTACCCTTTTCCCCACATCCTCGCCAGCACTTATTGTTGTTTGACTTCATAATGGCTGCCAATCTTACTGGAGTGAGATGGTATCTTAGGGTGGTTTTGATTTGCATTTCTCTGACTGCTAGAGATGGTGAGAATTTTTTCATGTACTTGTTGATTGATTGTATGTCCTCCTATGAGAAGTGTCTATTCAGGTCCTTGGCCCATTTGTTGATTGGGTTATTTGTTATCTTATTGTTTAATTTTTTTATTTCTTTGTATATTCTGGATATTAGGGCTCTATCTGAAGTGTGAGGAGTAAAAATTTGTTCCCATGATGCAGGCTCCCTATTTACCTCTCTTATTGTTTCTCTTGCTGAGAAAAAACTTTTTAGTTTAAGTAAGTCCCATTTGTTTATTCTTGTTATTAACTCTTGGGCTATGGGCGTCCTATTAAGGAATTTGGAGCCCGACCCCACAATATGTAGATCGGAGCCAACTTTTTCTTCTATCAGATGCAGAGTCTCTGATTTGATATCAAGCTCTTTGATCCATTTTGAGTTAACTTTTGTGCATGGCGAGAGAAAGGGGTTCGGCTTCATTTTGTTGCATATGGATTTCCAGTTTTCCCAGCACCATTTATTGAAGATGCTATCCTTCCTCCATTGCATGCTTTTAGCCCCTTTATCAAATATAAGAAAGTTGTAATTTTGTGGATTGGTCTCTGTGTCCTCTGTTCTGTACCATTGGTCCACCTGCCTGTTTTGGTACCAGTACCATGCTGTTTTTGTTACTATTGCTCTGTAGTACAGTTTGAAATCTGGTATTGCTATACCTCCAGATTCACACTTCCTGCTTAGAATTGCTTTTGCTATTCTGGGTCTTTTGTTTTTCCATATGAATTTCATGATAGCTTTATCTATTTCTACAAGAAATGCCATTGGGATTTTGATTGGCATTGCATTAAACCTGTAGAGAACTTTGGGTAATATCGCCATTTTGATGCTGTTAGTTCTGCCTATCCGTGAACAGGGTAAGTGAGAACTTGGGCTATTACAAGAAATGTCATTTATGAAAATAAGGTAGTCTAATCCTTTTGAATAGGTCAAAAGAAGTTTTATTATAAGCCTTTACTTAATAGTACTAAAAGCATAATCAGAAGACATTAATTCTTTAAGGCTTATAGCCCTCAATATTTGTCAAAGCAAGAGTAGGTAAATTCTCTAAAACTTTATATAAAAATCAGCAGCAACTATTTGTAGTTCAAACTATAGTTATATGTGGAATATTTTTCTAAGTTCAAAATTTAGAATTGGTTTAAGCAAGTGATAATTTCTGCTTTCTCAGAACCAAAATCCTAATTTGGAGATAAATCCTTCACACGTTCTTTTATTCCAAAAGGATATACAACTTCAATGTAAGTTTAACATAGAGAGACCCAAAAGGAGATGGAAGGCTCTCATTATTTTCATGGTTACATATTCTAATCTTTACCAAGAACTCAGTCATCATCCTAAACACACCTCATGTAGAAAATGTTATTTTATGCTTTATGTCTGAAGTAGGTAGCAAACATCTTGGCAAATTATAAATTGGTACTTTGTTTTTCTAAGCAAAGTCTAGAGTGAAGCACATCTTTGTCAGAAGTTTTATGCCTGTGTGTTCTGGAAAATTTAGCCCAAGACATTCTAGATGGGACACCGGGCAAAGTGGGGAGAAGTCTAGGGGATACCTCTGTTATGGCATCAGGATAGGAAAAGAGTGAACATTGACTCAAGATTCCTATTATGTCTCTCTGACTCCAGATAGAGTAAGATCAACAAGCAATATCCTGCTCAGTTACTCATATTCGTTTTTCTCTCACTATCTTCTCCAAAAGTCTTTCAGTTATACACAATATACCCTCAATGACAGAACTTTGGTGCCCTTAATAGTTGGAGTGAATTATAAATCATCAACTCATTTAGAACTGGTTTTCTTATAGGGAAAGTAGAAAATTGTTAAGGAACAAACTATTCCATTTCTAGATTATTCCATGTGTTAACTTCCGATGTATTGCTCCTGGCTTCTTGATAACGATTTTCCTCCATTTTCATTGGGTTTGAAAGAAAACTGAACAGAAAAGGGAAAAGAAGATTAAAAAAAAAAAGAAGGATGGAAACCTTTAGATCATTTACACGAAAACACAAATTGGTGCATGTGCACAAATGTAAGGGATAATTATTAAGCATATTCAATTTTTCTTGTTAGCCTCTTTTATATATACTACTATTATTTAATGAAGAAGTCTTAAGATAATAGTGCTCTCTCCTTAGCCCATAAAAGTTCTAACTACTGAATAAGCTCTCATTGCTAACTAGGCCCAGGTATTGGTGGTCAACATTGTTAAAGAACCCATCTTCATTTTGAGTCATTTTAGACAAAGAAAATTGTCAGGGTGAATTTAGGAAGAGGGAAAAACAAGCACAACACAAAACAGAGAAGCACATTGAAGTCCCTCAAGATTTAATCCTGGAGTTATTTATTTCAGACAAATTGCTTCTGGAAAGCAAAGACAGCATCTGAAAGAAACACGAAGCTGTTTGGTGGTCCCTTCTGAGGGCCCTCTCTGTGTGGTCTATAAGTACTCTGAGAATGAAGGCCCTGTTTACCAGGAATTGATGTCTCTTTAGTTCTAGATGTTAAGACAGCTGCCAGCTTGGAGACCTGCCTGGATACTGATTTATCCCTTTGAAATTTTCCCAAGTTTATTTGTTTTATTTATTTATTTTTCTAAATCTGGTATGATTTTAGCAGATAATTCCCATGTCTCTTCCAGAGTATTCTTACCAGTAGAATTTTAAGACAGGTCAGTTCTCTTTTTTTTTTAATGGCTGGGTAGAATATACTTCCCAACTGTGCGCTTAATTTCGGAGTTTACTGAGAGGTTTAAGAGGTTAGCTGCCCCACTAAATAATACCTCCCTTTACTTAGAAGAGATTAAACAGTACAGTGAGCTCTGTTTCTACCCTCCTCCCCACCTTGTGTATTAAATTATTTCCCTGTTCATCTGAGAAGAAATAATTTTTTAAAAAAATTATGGCCTTTATTTCAGAGTGTATTTTTTTATTCCTAAAGGCAAAAGTTAGGAAATTCTAAGGGAGAAAATGGTTATCATATATTTATTCCTAAATTCCTCTAAGATTTTACTATCTTATCACACAAAATACTCTCCAAACATTGCTATAAAAATGAGAAGACTTGTGAGCACTTTCACTACATGTTTTTCCAAGAAAGAAACATTAAAAGTTTCCTTTCACTGTGTATGATGTGGTGTTATAAAAAATGAGAATGAACATTAGCAGGTTCTTGATGTTACACATGTTTAGCACAGATACCTCGGGCAAAAAGAACCCTATCTAGTATTTTACTTGTTCAGGCTCTGGAAGAATTTGGGCCCTAAATTGCTAACAGTTGTTGCGTGTATATAATCTGAGATATTTGTGGTAGGTACTAGGAGAATCACTGTACTGGAGAATAGTGACAGGATGACAGGGGAAGGTCTCATGGTGGACGGATCAGCAAATGCACTGTTGAGAATTTTCAAACTCCAATTTGAACCTGAAGAGCATGATATGATAGAATCACCTATATTGATATTCATTCTGTCAGTATTTACTAAACTCTAACTGCGTGCCTAGCTTTATGCTATAGTACTGTGGAGCATAGTATTCTATGCTTTATAAGAATAAAGACATGGTCTCTATTCTCTACAGTTTATAGATTAGGGTAGAAGTCAACCAACAATAAGAAAACAAAATATTCATTATAAAAATTAGAATGCTATGAGAATAATATATCAAGTATCCACTCTAGAAGGATAATCTAGAAAGGACCTTTTGTGGAGATCAGTTTTAAATGAGAACTGAAAGATGAGAAGGATCTCATATGTAAAGCACAAAGAAGAAGGTTATAGACCAGAATGGAGGCTTTATTTAATGGCAGAGCCTGGGACCAGACTGCAGGTCTACACAATCTGAATCTGCATTTTTTTATTATTTATTTATTCTAATTTGTTAAACACAATGGCAGAATGCAGTCATTTCACATTACACATACAGAGCACAATTGTTCAAGTCATTGATTGTACACAAAGTATTTTCACACCATTCGTGTCTTCATACATGTAATTAGGGTAATGTTGTCTAACTCATTCTATCATCATTATTGCCCCTTTACCCCCTCCATCCCCCTCTCTCCCCTTTTCCCTATCTAAAGTTCCTCCATTCCTCCCATGCTCCCCCTCCATCACCATTATTAGTCAGCATCCTCATATCAAAGAAAACATTCAGCCTTTGTTTTTTGGGGATTGGCTTACTTCACTTAGCATTATATTCTCTAACTCCATCCATTCACCTGCAAATGCCATGATTTTATTCTCTTTTAATGTTGAGTAATGTTCCATTGTGCATATATACCAAAGTTTCCCTATCCATTCATCCAATGAAGGGCATCTTTTTTGGTTCGACAATTTAACTATTGTGAATTATGCTTCTATAAACATTGATATGGCTGTGTCTCTGTAGTATGCTGTTTTTAAGTCCTTTGGGTATAAGCTAAGGAGTGGGATAGCTGGGTCAAATGGTGTTTCCATTCCAAGTTTTCCAAGGAATCTCTATACTGCTTTCCATCTTGGCTGCACCAATTTTCAGTCCCACCAGCAGTGTATGAGTGTGACTTTCCCCCCCACATCATTGCCAACACTTAATGTTGTTTGTATTCTTGATAGCTGCCATTCTGACTGGAGTGAGATGAAATCTCAAAGTAGTTTTGATTTGCTCTTCTCTAATGGCTAGAGATGTTGAACATTTTTTCATATATTTGTTGATTGATTGTATATCATATTCTGAGAAGTGTCTGTTCAGTTCCTTGGCCCATTTATTGATTGGGTTATTTGTTTTTTTGGGTGTTAAGGCTTTTGAGTGCTTTATATATCCTAAAGATTAGTGCTCAATCTGATGTGCTTGTGGTAAAGATTTGCTTTCATTCTGTAGGCTTGAATCTGCATTTTTAAAAGATCCTAAGGTGTATAATATATATAGTAAATTATATAGTAAATTTGAGAAATAGAAAAATGATCGATTTGCCACATGGAAGTCATTGGTTAGATGGGGAGAGGGTATTGGTTAAGTAAGGTGGAAGCCAAGTTGTAATGAGCTGAATGACCAGATGTCAGGGGTGAACACAACATTATACTAACTTATTACAGAAGTCTGACGTGGGATAGGGGCTGAAAAGGAATGTGTGGTCAAGAAAGAAGTTATTTAAGATTAAAGATATGCATTTGTGTGCATGAAGATAATATCTAAATGAGAGGGAGAATGATGATGAGAATATAGATAGAATGTCTAAGGGTCAGAGTCTTTGAGATTGCGGGACGCATCAAGATGCAGTCAGTCTGTGATGGGAGAAGTGATACTTCCTACACCAGAACAAGAGGGAGTGTGTAAACCATGTGTGTCCTGTACATTTACTGAGAGGAATATGAGCATCTTCTTGCACACTAATTGTCTCTTATCAGTGAAGATATGTCATGCACATCAGCTGTAAACAATGAGGAAAGAGGGGTGGGGATTATGAAAAGTGAGAAATTATGAGATAATCTTGCCAGAAAAAAACAACAGGTTGATAAAAAACTGTGGTAGAATTGCTAGAAAGTGTTTAGTGTCTACTTAAATTCAGTCACCAAAATTTATAGTGGAATTTGCACAGTTACATGATTTTGTTTGTCTCGTTGTTGCTGAAGTTTGTGGTTACCAGTACAAAGGAAGCAGATCTCTGGGTTCATGTAAGGTTGGGGTGAATATCAGAAGCCATCCTTTAACACAATAACATGTCTAAATCAACTTTTTCTGTCTACTGAAGCAGAGGTTGGATGTAGATGTTTAGCTCAAATTACAGTAACATGGCACGGATTATTACCCTTCTCTATGCCCAACTTCTCTATGCATTTCCAGAAGCCTCATAACAATTCTATGGTTTAGGTATTATCAGTCCCATTTTACTAATGAAAACTGAATATAAAAAGGGTTCACTAAATTGTAAGTAAACTATAATTTAGAGTCAAATTAAATTCCATTTAATAAGATCTGCTTAATGCCTGCCACCAGAGTCATTTCATTATAATAATGAAAGAGATTTTATAAAAGGAAAAACATTTTTTTTTGCATGTAGGTTTTACTCTATTTTTCTTTTCTGCAGCAAAAGCCGAAGCTGCTGATTTTCACTAAACTTTTTATTGTTTTTTCCCTTCTGGGTGGCAAGAAATTGAATGAAACATGACCTGTGTTTTCTCTTTTCAGCTTTATACACTTAGCAAATAAATATGCAACTTTGGAAAACTTTCTTCTTACATTTCCTTATTCCTGTTTGAAAAGTCTGAAAGGAAGTTTCAAGCCAGGTATGTAGGGAGATACTTTGTGTGTGTGTGCATGTCTGTTGATGTGTTAAGGATCAAAAGCAGAGCCTCTCACTTGCTAGGAGGTGTGCTACTACTGAACCCTTATTGGGTTTTGGGAAAGTCTACTAAGGATTAATCTATGGCATGATACTACTTTCCTGGCAAAATATGGGAGATATGTCACTTATTGGGACTAGTGTAAACAACAAAAAAGTTGAACAAAACAATTTCAATGTAAGTATCAGATATAGATATTGGACAACAAAGTCAAATGCCTATAGGAAGCTGGGAATGAAAGTTCAAGGAGCAAAGAAGACTGGGCAGAGCCTGTGGGGGAAGCATGTGGCTGAGCAACATGGGGTACCACTCATTTGTTTGAGCCAACTGATGCATGCAGGCTCAGTATTGCCAAATCCTTCCATGATTCAAGAAGAAATATAACCTAAAATGCTGTGGAATTTAGACACATTCAATTGTGAAATTGAACAACCAAGTGGTTTAGGTACATGAACCTCTGTTTTGCCACTTCTGATAGACATACTTTTAAAGCTGTCACAAGGATCTTAAGCACCAATGTTGAAAAGACAAACAACTCATAAAACCTTCTTTGGTCATTGTATTGTCATGTGTAACTAATTAAAACAAATTTTAAAAAATGAATTGTTTGAAAAATATGATCTATAGGTGGTTCCTGATTTATGATAGTTCAACTTAAGATTCTTCAACTTTATGATGGTACAAAAGTGATACATATTTAGAAGAATTCATACTTCAGATTTTTAATTTGTTCTTCCCCCCAGTCTAATATATAGTATGATACTGGGCAGTGGCAGTGAGCCACATCTCCTTGTCATCGACAGGATCAGAAGGGTCAACAACCAACAGTCTACCGTGGACTGTGTTGCTGAGCTATGACGTCTGTCAAGTGAGGTGAATTAAGTACATCTTCCATTATGGTATTTTAGAATTAGTATGAATTTCCTGAGACCTAACCTAATGGTAAGTTGAGGAGACATCTGTATTGATATAATTTAGACAACTTTTAATTTATTTTTCAATTTAGAGAAGTTATTTGAGGAAAGGAACTACCTTCATGCCTGATGTAAAAGGAAATAAGAAAAGTTAGCATTATTTCTTATAAGTCATGGGTTTCTTTCTAATGAGAGGGTTACCAGTTCATAGGCAAAAAAAAAATGCTTCCTTAGGAAAGAAAGCATCTTTATTCAGCAACGATTCTCTTTTATGTACCAAAGAATTCACAAACTTAATCAGTTTATCATAATGAACCTCCAGGGGTAGTACACAAAAGCATTATAAGCCCAGCATGCAAATTTTGCAACAATAATGATTTTGTGCTTCCTTCTGCATGAAGAATAATTTTATAACTTTAGGTTTCTAATAAATTAAGTACATAAATACACAAAAGCCACAGTGACAAAAATTGCAACCTATTAGCTAAAGTTCACATGTGATATTGTGTAATTTCATCTCAAGAGCACTAAAATTACAAATAAGGTTCAAATCTATGCAAATTTCTTGATGTTCTATAAATATGACTCAAACTTAAGTGATTTTACTTTTGGTCTTGAACTTCCTTTCCCTAACCAGGTGCCATACTACTATCAAAATTCTATTTGCTTGCCAAGCCCAACCTCAAAATAGTTTTCTCCTCAAGGATCCTAGTGACTGAAACTCTGTGCTGTATAGCTATTCACTGGAAATTCAGGTGTGCTAGGGTAGGATGATGCAGTATAGGATGTGGATTGCAGACTTTCTTTTTACATAATGGAAGAAGCCTAAAGGAGAGAGACTGACTAAACGTATTGCTTTGATGGTACTTTACAGAGCTAAAACCTCCAAGCAGTTTGAATCAATGACCATTCTTTGCTCTTCCATGTTGTTTCCCTAATAGTAACATGCAGGACCACAAAGATCAACCACCCTACAGAGCAAGGAGCAGGCAGAATCAGGAGAGAGTAGTGTGGAGCCCTGAGATCATCCATCAAGGTCTTGAATAATGGCAAACTTCCTAAGAGGGGAGTTATCTTAAAAAAATAATAGAATGAACCTTGTTTTATAAGAAAAAAGTGTAGTTATATGAGAAATAAGAGGTCTTAAAACAGAGTTATTAATTTCTATGAGTATGACCTTTTTAAGTAGCCATATTACACTCAATTTTGTCAAATTTATAGTTATATAAGACGCCAATGGTCATTCTCACCATGACCCTCCCAAACATGCCTGCATCCTAATTCCAAGACACTGTGAATATATTACATTACAAGCAAAAGAAACTTTACAGATGTGATTGAGTTAAGCATCTTAAAGTGGGAAGATTATCCTGGACTATAGGGTTGAGCCTAATGTAATCATGATAGTTCTTACAATAGGAAAGGGGAAAAATCAGAGTTCAGGGAAGAAAATACGATGGTGGATCTAGAGATCAAAGTGATACGAAAAGAGGAAGAGGGGACCCTCTAGCAGCTGCAAAAGTAAAGGAAACAAATTCCACCCCAGAAATTTCAAAAAAAAAAATACAGCTCTGTGGTTCCATTTTAGATTCCATAAATATAAGAAATACATTTGTGTTGTTTTCAGCTATTAGATTTGTGATCATTTGTTATGGGAATGATGTAAAATTCATACAAGTTACATGCCTTTGTGGCACAAGTTGTTAATAGAGTTGTTCACACCTTTCTCTATTGTCATTTCGTTTTTTAAAATGAAGACACAATTTCACATTTATCTCTATCACTTTAATTCTATGTATTCTGACCTATGCACATTATAATATCCCTTGTTGTCTTCATTCGCTTTGACCAGAAGTAGAACTTAAGAACTTGAACATAAATAGATTATTTTGGGTAAAATTCTGGAAAACACTGGTGATAGAGAGGTGAGACAGGGTAGGGAAGAAAGATAATAAAAGGTCATGAGTATGGTGGGTCACTGGATCTTCAACTGCTGGGGAACTTGCAGTAACCAAGCAGAAGGAATATCTTTTAGTTTTCCCCATGGAGTTAAGGGATTTGAAGTATTCACCTACCACGTCTCACCAGCCCTTTGCTTGATGGCTGTTCTCGGAGAGTAAGAGGAGGTGATAATTCCCCAGAACTTCTTCTGGCTTGCTCTGTTCCTAGGCAGAACAAACTCCAGTGTTAAGAGAAAGCCCCAAGACAAAGGATCAGTGTCACTAATGGAATTGCACCCAGAGTGCGTGGGGCCTCTAGAGGGGAGATGTGTTGGGGATTGACAGGTCTGATTCATAGCTGACTTTCTGAGACAGCCTTTCAGTTTTCTCTCTTTATCATCTGTTCCACTCTGTCAAGATTTGGGATGTTTATAGTGCCAAGGTTCCTCCTTTTACATTTATTGTTTATGTAAACTACTTCTTCCATTTTTAAATGACCCTTTATACTCATTTTAGACCACCCCCTGGGACAATGTGATCTAATGAACTAGCTTTTCTAACTAAATAGAACGATGAACATATTTTCTGAATTATTTCTCCATTGCTTTGTACTTTTTTAAACTGCCCCCAACCATACGAGCCTATGACTTCTAAATTGTAGTCCATTTTCATACCCAAGTTACAATGACATGAACCCGTAAAGCCATGTTTCCAAATTTGTGCTCCTCCTTGAATGTGTCTTCGCATTGTCTTTAAGCATTTCTCAGAAATCTCTCTGTAATATGCTTTAGGACAAATCCCCTGTCCTTTTCACTCTGGTCACCGGCTCTTGCTAGCCTGCTGCTGTAGGATGGTTTGAAAAGCTCAGTTATCTATTTGAGGTTCCCATACTGTTACTCCTGATGAAAACTCAGCACATGGACAGGACTCTTCTCTTCCTCTGTCTCTGCTTCTGAAGCTTAGGATAGGACTGGTTATCCACAGAACGACTGGTCTCCCTACGTTCATGCTTGTCCTTGCACCCTGTATTCTCCACACGGCACAAAGAAGCTTTGGTCTTCTTTGACAATGTATGTTCAGATCTTGACACCCGTGTTTGAACCTCCCCAATGGAATTCCTTCACATAGAATGAATTTCAATCCACCTTAGGCCTCAGGGGCCCTATGTAATGAAATCTCTGAGTTGCCTCTCCAGCCCTTTCCCTACTCCTCTCCTTTGCTCCTACACCTTAATACCTGTGCTTCCTCTGAGCATGCCACCCAGGTACTTTCTTCAGGACCTTCAAAAATGCTCTTCTAGTTGCATGGAATACTTTTCCCTCTGATATCCCTGCAGCTTGGTTAGTTCTTTCTTTGGGTTTCCTCAAACCAAGAGCACCACCCTCCCTGAATGTAGCACACTTCATGTCATACTTCAAATTGACCATTTTTCCTAGCACTATAGCACTCATTGCTGTCAGCTCCCATATTGTTTATAAATTTATTTATATTATTACTTTCTGTCTTCCCTTCTAAGTAAGGCAGAAACCTGGTCTGTTTTCATAGCTTTGTCTCTTGCCCTTCAAACAACACCTGCTCTCGGTAATATTTCCCATAAAGAAACTTTGGGCAGCTTTGTCTTTTAGATGGGTTTATTTTCCCTTAAAACATAGAGTTAATGAATGTAGGACACAAAAATAGGTTTTGATTTCTAATACAAGCTTGTTTTTCTTAGAGTAGTCAGGCCTAAAAACCCCTTCGGGAACCTACTCTCTGCCGTCTCCACATGGTTGGGAGTGCTCTCCTGGCCCTGAGATTAATCCAGTATCTCCACAGATGGAAGCTGAAGTTGAACTGGAACTCAATAGCAGAAAAACAAAAGCAAAAATTCCATTCTCAAGTCCAAGTCCTACCACATTCTCTGCTTCTGGATTAATCCCCTTCCAAGACAACTGACAATGGATCATCCCTTCTCTTCTGGGAAGACAAGGTACTCTGACTTCTTATCTTAGAATACATATGTATAAAAGAGAACATTTTCTGTGTCTGGATTACTTGACTTTCCAATTCTGATTATGCTGCATCAAGACCTTCCTTTTTTCTAAACATTCTTCAGGAGAAGACACGATGGTCATATTCCTCTTTCACTGCTTCTTTGGTCTTCTCTATCTTCTTTGAGCACATTGCTTCAACAAGAAAACATTATTTCCTGAGATGTTTCAGTGAGCATTTTTGTCCCTGTTACTAAAATCCCCAACAAGAACAACTTAATGAAGGGAAAGTTTATTTGGGGTTCACAGTTTTAGTGATCCCAGTCCATAGACGGCAAATTCTATTGCTCTGGGTTCTGATGAGGCATCACTTTGTGGGGGAGGCCCAGTCAATGGAAACTGCTCAGTTGATGGCAGGGTCAGGAAACAGAGGGAGGAAGGAAAGAGCTTCTAGAAGAATAACCCTTCCAGGGCTCCCAGTGATCCACCACCTCCAGCCGCGCCCCACCTGCCTGTAGTTAACACCCAATTATTTCTCTCAAACTATGATGGACTGATTAGGACACGGTTCTCATAATGGAATCATTGTACCTCCGAACATTCCTAAATTAACAGAAGCTTTTGGGGGACACCAAACTATAGCCAATAATAAATGATAGTAGATAACCTTTCTGGTAAAGAGACATCTAAGTATGTAGTTTGAAATATATAGATAAACGGATAGATGTAGATGTTGAAATATAAATAAACCTGAATAACAAGACAATGAAACATCTCATAGTCGACACTATTTGACTTTTTTTTCCCTTTACTACATATAGGACTTCTCCAAAAACACCAAGTAGGTTTTTGCCTCACATACACAAAATGATAGGGAACTACCATCAAATTCTTCCTCAAAAAATAAATAAATACATAAATAAAAGAATAATCTTCAGTAAAAAACCACTATTCCTCCATCTTTAGTCACAAATTATTTTTAATGTTAATAATGAAAAATTTCTAAACTTCAGAAAAATATTTTGAAATCCAGTGTCAATTTTGGTAATAATTTTTAATTACTTTCAGTCTTAGACAAAAAGTCATCATATTTTGGAACTTTATGCAATCCATATTTGTATGTCTAGTAGTCCCTTTCTATGATATTAGGAACGCAAAACCAGCAGCAAGACGTCTTTCTGCCCAGTTGTCACAAATTGGTTCTGAATCCAGACAAGTACTTTGGAATCCACGTATTTGTGACTTTCTCAGCAAATGATGAGCAATAGTTGTAAGGATCCTGGGTGTTCATCTCTTGAATTTCTTCAAGTCTTTGCTCAAGTCCCATCTCTCAACCAGATCTCCGCTGACCACCACCTCACACAGCTTCTTCCTCCCTCATAAGCCCCTGGACCTAGGAATCCCAGTCCTTACCCTGGGTGGGATAGTCAGAGAAATGTCCACACACCTTTTAATGTTCCTGTTCTCAAGAGAGAGAATTTTGTACCCTTCCTGGAGTGTGGTTCAACTCAGTGACTCTTTGGTGAATAAAATGTGGCTGAGGTAATGGGATGTCACTTATAAGATTAAGTTATTAAAAAACTATGGTCCTTTCTCTCTCTCTCTCTCTCTTATTTGCCTTGGATGATGCAAGTTGATATTGGAGTCCTCTCCATCAACTGGACTGCTGTGAGCAGTCCAATGCAGAGGCTTGCTTTGTGAGATAACAAAACCTCCTGCCACTAGCCATGTGAGTAAGCTTCAAATGACTCGGGCTGACCACATGACTTCATCTTCATGGATGTCAGCCTCATGAGAAACCCTGAGCCAGAACCACCCAAGAAATTACTCCCAGATTTGTGATCTTCTGAAATTTGTGAGATGATAAATGTGCATCATTTTCAACCGCCAAGTTTTGAGATAATTTATTGCATAGCCACAAATAACCAATATGGTGAAATCGTTTTTTTAAAAGAAAATATTCCACAAGCTATCTTTAACAAATTAGTTCTACTTTACTGGATAACTAGTGGAAACCTGTGAATGGTGAACAATTAAAATATAGTAGTGTGACTATAGAACTAAATTTTCAGTTTTAATTAATTTAATTTGCCACATGTGGCCAGTGACTACAGTATCTAATTGTGCTTTATTAGATCATTGACTTATTTTTTTTATTGTCTGATTTCCCCATCTAACACAGAAGAGTTTGCTCTGTATTATTATTATTAATTATTTTGGTGCTTGGGTTTGAACTCAGGGGCACTCAACTACTGAGCCACATCCCCAGCCCTATTTTGTATTTTATTTAAAGACAGGGTCTCACTGAGTTGCTTAGCACCTCACTATTGCTAAGGCTGAATTTGAACTTGCCATCCTCCTGCCTCAGTCTCCTGAGCCCCTGGGATTACAGGTGTGCACCACCATGTCCAGCTGATCTAAATTCTTGTATGCAGAGATTTTTGTGTTTCTTTATAAACGTAACCAAGTGCCTAGAGTAGTGTCTGGCACCTAGAAGATATTCCATAAATATTAAAAGAATATGTCAAGAATATTCAAGAATGTCTCAATTTGGGCAGCAGTAACAAAAATGCCATAGAAGACATTTATTTTTCACAATTCTGAAGGCTTGGGAAGTACATAATAAAGTTCCTGGCTGATTCAGTTTTTGGTTAGGGCTCTTCCTGGTTGCAGAGAAAAGCTTCTTGATTAATTCTTACATAGTAGGCAGACCATCTCTCTCATTTCTCTTTCTTTCTTTTTGTCTTTTTTCCATGCTAGTAATGGAAACCAAGATTTTGTTCTTTGGGCAATCACTCTACCACTGAGTCATGCCCCAAGCTGTTCCTATGTCTCTTTTTAAGGGCACCAATTCTATCAAGAAGACTTCACACTCAGAACTTAATTGTCTCTAAAAGGTGCCATTGCTAAATACAACTACTTTGAGAATTAAGTTTCAACATAGTTGTCTTGGTTTATTTTATGTAGTTATAACAAAATACCTGAGGGTGGATAATTTATGAAGTGAAGAGGTTTATTTTGGGGCATGATACTAGAGATTGAGAAGTCCAAAAGTATGGCACCCACAGCTGTCCAGCTTCTGGTAAGGTCCTCCTGCTGATCCAACTCATGGAGAAAGTAGAAGGGCAAGCAAGTACATGAGAAAAAGAGACCAAACCTCAGAGATAAGTAACCTGTAGCTATGAGAAAGGCATTAATCCATCCATGAGGGCTCTACTCCATGACCCAAACTCCTCTCCTAGGCCCTACCTCCCTACCCTGCTGTTGAAAAATTAGTGCTCCAACACACAGACTCTCAGTGGATATGCTCAAACTATAGCATTGTTAATTTTAGAGGTACACAAGCGATCAGTAAGAGTTAATAAATGAGATGCAACTTGTATCATATTTCTGTCTTACATGTAATCAACTCTGCAACAATCTCTAAGGTCTCAGTTTTCCTGGATTTAAGTTTGGGTAGGGGGTTGAATATAAGACTTATGAATATCTTTTCTATACTTGAAACTATACAATTGTGTCTCCTCTGAAATGACATCTTTTTTTAAGCAACATTTAATCTGTTGCTCTTCTTTGGCTGAATGAAACATCCATCAGATATCTAGATAATTGAAGTCCCCAACCACTAATAATTTCTGCTCCAGTTTTGTTCTCTGTATTGGGCAAGGAACTATCATCCCAGCCTAACTTTGATTAGATGGTCCTGACTATACTTATGTCATATCTCTTCCACTCTCATCCACCTGCTCTCTACTTCAATGTGTACACTGTTTTGTGAATTTTTATATAAGTATCTCCTTGGCACATAATTCCATATCACATGATGCTGCTTTAAAATAGATTATCTTTCCATTTCCCTTGCCCAGTCTTGTGTTCCACCACCTGGTGATTTTTGTGAGACCTGGGTTATTACTTTTTGTTGTTGTTGTTGTTAACAATCACTATAAATAAAGACATCTAGCTGGGTGTGGTTGTGCATACCTGTAATCCCAGTGGCTGGGGAGGCAGAGGCAGGAGGATTGCAAGTTCAAAGCCAGCCTCAGTAATCTAGCAAGGCACTAAGCAACTTAGCAAGACCCTGTCTCAAAAAATTGGGGGGTGAGGAGGAGGCTGGGGATTTGGTTCAGTAATTAAGTACCTACCTCTTTGGACTAAAAAATAAATTTAAAAAATGTAAAATAAAGACATCTGAAACTCTATTCCTTTCCCCTGTTTTCTTTTAAGGTTGTTTGGGTCACTACCAATATTGACATTTTTCTATACTTACATGTATGTATTTTTATTACAGACTTTTGTTTCTTGGGAATTTTCTTCCCACCTCTGCATATCTTTGGAATCCACTGGACAAAATTGAGATGTTGTAAGTAAAAATGTGGCTTTCCACCATCATATTATTGATATAATTGCCTTTTACCAAAATCTCTTCCACATTCACACTCTACATTTGAAAAGAAGAGCAAAATCTCTCATATGTTGTTGTTTCTTATCAAGGACTTCAGTATTAATAGTGATATAATTCATATGTATTTTGTCTGTGGTATCTAATTCTTCATGAAGTAGAAAAAAGAAGCAGAGAATAGTCAGCAGATTTGATTTTTGGTCATCTTTTCATGTCTCTGGGCACTTTGAAAGGTACATCTTAAACTTTCTAGGGAGAGAGATACAGAGTATTGTCTAGCTTGAAGAAGCTCCATACCCAGCACAAGAAAAGAGGAAACAACAACAACAACAAAATTCATCTGTGTCTCTCTGCCTTAAATACTTGTTAGTTTCCTATGTCATCCTCTTAGAATTATTAGAAAGGATTCATTATGATCAAGCATGTGTTTGCATTCACTTTATTATAATGTTTGAAGATTTGGATTTGTACTATGGGATAAGAAATAATGTTTTCTATTTTGCTGGTATGGGCCTATGTTTATTTTTCTCTTTTTTTTATTACATTGTTTTATTTCAGATTTTGACTCTAGTTAATTTCCCTTCACTACCTTTGAATTTCTTTGCCTTTCTCACTTCCTTCCCAGATCTTATTTTTGTCTGGAATCTGTTCTATTGTTTCTGAAAGGCAAAATCTAGGAAGAAATACTTCTAGAATTTATTTTCACTATTAAAGACATCAACCTGCATCAATAAAAAATATAACTTACTGATTTTTTCAATTAATAATTCAAGCACATTACTCTCATATTGTAAATGAGATTCCAGCAATTAAACACATCACATTCCAAGACATGTATTCGTAGGTGATTTTGTCAATGTGTGAACTTTATAGAGTGTATTTAACAAAGACAGCTACAACCTTAGTAAGAAATTTCTATCTCTTGGGACTGCCATTTCACGGCTGTATAATTTTCCCCAACTTTCTCATAAATTTCCATTGCAAGTTTTACTTCTTTGTCATACATTTTGCAAATGAAGTTCTTAGGAACCTGCTGTGGAACCCTTTCTGGACATTCTCCAAAATTCCTCATATAATCCCCATTGTTATATCTGTGGTTCCCAAACTCACGAGTGCAACAGAATCACATAGAGGATTTGTTAGGACAGAGTAAACACCTGGATCTGTGGGGCTAGAGAATCTGCATTTCTAACAACTTCCCAGGTCACACTTATACACAGGCCAAAGACCACATTTTGAGAGTCACTGGATTAGGGAGTCAGGAACTCATTAGCTCACCAGGCAATTCATGGTGCTGGCTGATTTTGGCAGGAAAAGAAATGATAGACTCCCTATGGCTCACTTGGTGGGAAGTCTGCTTTCTAGATGTCTTGGCATATTTTGAGGAAGTTTCTATAACTGCATTCTTAATCTTCCTGCAACTTAACAATGTCAACAGGTCAATTTAAAATCTCCTTCATCAGCTCAGGTGGTGAGCACAGAGGCATATAAATACAATGGGGAGCATGCTCAGTTCTTCTTGAGCCCCTCAGAGTATCTGGAGCCCCCTTCAACCCTAGCTGACTTGTTTCATGATTAGGTGTTCAGTGTATGAAAAAAATACAACACACTCACAATCTAACCTCTTATTTTCATTTGATCTCAAAATATCCCACTCACTCCACCCCCTCAAAACTCCAATGATAATTGGCAGCTTTATGTGTATTAATGAGTTCATTGATTTCAGGGATGTTTATATTCTAGAAACTCAAGCATTTAATTCTGGAAAACATTACAGAGCATTGCATTGTGGGCCTGAGCCAACTCACAAAGTCCCAGGACAGTATGTCCCAGACTTAGTTAGCAGTTTACCTGAGGGAATTGGTAGGATGAGCATCCAGCTCATGTAGGTATATGTTATTTAGACACTAGATGAATTTTAGAAGCTTCAAAAACAATTTGCAAGTCATTCAAATAGCAGCATCCACTTATGAAGTACAAATAGTAAATCATGAATTATTTTATAATTCTGTTTACTTTTATTTTGAATAAATGAAAGAAGCTTTTAAAAATTAGCAAATCAGCCCTGATCAGTAAAATGGTTCCCATTGTTTATTTTCTCTATTTTGCATTTACCTCCCCTTTCTATAATAGTGGTAATAAAAGTTACAAAGCAATCCTGGAACACTTATTAAGTGAAAAAGATTTGGGCTAAAAAGTCTGCATGTATTATTATATTCATCTTACAAAAATCTTATGAAGTACATTCTATCCATATTTTGTAGGTGAGAAATTTGAGACTTAGATGGAGCAACTCGAATAAGATCACAAACTACTAAACAGCAGTAAAATAGAGATTTTTTTTAACTCCCCACCCTGACCTTTGCTCATTTGCTGTGAGAATCATGACTGTCTCTGCCAACAAAGGTGATTTTCTGGCTCTACTTCCAGGTTTTCCTAGGGTCCTTGTATAGAAAGAGCCAAAACATGTGAAGCCAATTTGAGTCCTCTCTGTCATAGGACAAAGCTGGTAATCAATGATACTGGCTGAATTATAGAATGAAAGAGAATCAGTAGCAATTCTAAAAGAGAAAAACCCAAGTTAGTGGGTATCTTGTAGCCATAGGAACCTGTTTTCTAGATTTTTTTGAACATTTTGAAATAGATACTAACTATAGCAGTGTTCTTAATATTCCTATAATCTAACCATTTCAGTAGATCAGTGAAGATTTTTCTTCTTTTTCCTGCTATTTGCCCTCCTCTTTGTTTCTAAAACAGAGAGGAAAATCAATTGAAATTCTTAGATATGGCTTTAGAATTTTTCATCCACAAATATTTTTCCCATCCTGAACTTCTATTATTTAATCTATTGTTATTTGGCCTCAATGATTTTTTTCTCTGATTGAGGCCAGAATTATATGGGGAATCCTGAGATTGTTTATATATAATTAAAATGCTTTAGAAATAAAGGATTCATAAATCCTTATGTGTAACAACTGCTTCTAGTTTCCAACAATAGAATCCAAGGGGGTAATAGTCCTTAATTCCAAAAACAGAAAGGGTGAAAAGGAATGTAAAATTGAGCATTTACATCTATACTCAAAGACCAGAATGATACTTCTTTGTCATATTAAAAACACATAAAGGCCTGGAGTCACACTTTTTTTTTTTTTTTATTTATAAAAGTAGTGTTCTAATCCCTTCATTGTGACATAAATGTTAACTATAAATAACCTACAAATATGATGAAATAAAGTTTTAAAAATTATTAATTTGACAAAGTAATTTAACAAATATTTTCTTATTTGATTCTAACACAATGCTTGAGACAGACCTCCTTCTTCTTCTTCTTCTTCTTCTTCTTCTTCTTCTTCTTCTTCTTCTTCTTCTTCTTCTTCTTCTTCTTCTTCTTCTTCTAATATTTTTAGCTGTAGATAGACACAATACCTTTACTTTGTTTATTTAGTTTTTTTAATGTGGTGCTAAGATATGAATCCAGTGCCTTACACATGCTAGGTAAGTACTCTACCACTGAGCCACAACCCCAGAGAGACAAACTTCTTTATAGAGAATCTGACGCTAAGAGAGGTTAAATGACTTACTTAAGATTATAGGACTAGTACTTAAATACTTAGGTATTCTTAGCCTTTTCCATATACTCTACTGCTTCCCTGTTTTATTCTCTAAAAAGAGCTCAAAGGAGAAAACATACATTTAGCCTTATAAGTTCAATATTATATAAATGAATAAATACATTCATATGATAAAATTTTGAATCTTAAGGACCATTTTTCATATGGTTATAATCCTAATATCTTCAGTACTCTATGGTTTTCTGTTAAGCTATGGCCTCACATTTACTTCAACAAACATTTTAGACAATATTGACTTATTTTAGGTGGTAGACATTCTGGAGCTCCTAGTGGGTGACTACAATTACCCTTTTCTAAAGCTATCTGGTTTATAATCAGAATCTAACAATTCTTTAAACATGAGTTAGCACGTATTTACTGTGATAATTTTGAGTCAAATTTTAAATGACAAATCAGTTCTAGAACACTAATAATTTAAAAAAGGATAGAAAAGAGAGATCATGCACATAGCATAAGATCCATACCTTTAAAATGTACAGGTCAGTGATTTTTAGTGTATCCATACATTGCATAACCATAACAACTATTTCTAGAACACATTAACCATTACAAAAAGAGATCTTGTACCCATTAGCAATCACCAGCCATTTATCCCTCTCTCTTCCCCCTGTGACTATTAATCTATTGCTGTATCTGTGGACTTGCTTATTCTATACATTTCATATAAATAAGATATTCCACTATCTGGCTTCTTTCACTAAGCATAAGATTTTCAAGATGTATCTATGTTGTTGCATGTGTCAGTATTTCATTCCTTTTATGGTGGACTAATCTTCCACTGTAGTGTACATCACATTCTGTTAATTCCTTCACAGGTTGTTGAATATTCAGGTAATCTTCATATTTTGGCTACTGTAAAAATGTTTAGTGAGCGCTTAAAAAGACTGTGAATTCTGTCATTGTTGGGTGGCTTATTCATTATGGGCTTGTTAAGTCTGGTTGGTTTGTAGTGTTGTTCAAAGCTTCTATTTTCCTGCTGATTTTCTCTTTCATTGTTCCATCCATTTTTGAAAGGGGAGCATTAAAGTCTCCAACTAATATTTTTAATATTTTTATTCCTCCATTCAATTCTTTCAGTTTTGTTTCATGTATGTAACGGTTAATTGTCAATAGGATTGGATTAACAGATGCCAAGCATTAGGAGTCTTTTGGGTGTGTTAATGAGGGTGTGTCTAGGAATGATTAGCATGTGGAATAGCCAACTGAAATGGAGACCCTCCCCAAGTGTGGGAAGCACTGTCCTGTAGGATGATGGCTTGGTTGAAATAAAAGTTGGAAGAACAGGGACGCAGCAGCAGATGCAAGTTCCGTTCATCTGGAAGGAGGTTCTTGATTACTGCTGTGATCCAGGATATTGGACTCTCCATTCTTCACTCTTCTAAAGTGAAGCCTTCCATCTGGGACTAGGGTAGCATTGTTGATCCTTCTTGTTCTGGGGATTCAGCCTCTTGGGAATGCACAGTGTCTGGTTCTTCCAGCTCTCCAGCCTGCAGACGGCCATTGTGGACTATCCAGCTTCTGGTCACATAAGCAACCCTAAAAAGTCCCCCTTTTATAATTAATTATACTTCCTGTTGATTCTGTTCCTTTAGAGAACCCTGAATAATATAATGTACTTTGGGATTCTGTTAAGTGTATGTACATTGATAATTGATATAAATTCTTGGCACATTGACTTTTATCTTTATCAAATATTCTTTACTTACATGAATGACTTCTACCTGTTTTGTCTGATATTTGCATAGCCATTTCAGTTTTGTTTTAGTTACTATAGGCATAGAATGTCTTTATCCATCATTTTAATTTTAATATTTTTGTGTCTTTGGTCTGTAACTGGAGCATAATATGTTCTTTTCTCTCATTCTGCCAATCTGTGACTTTTAATTGGATAGTTTAATCCATTTATGCTTAATGGAATTACTGGTATGCCAAAATTTATTTTTGCTTTTTACTACATAGAGCTATTTGTCTTATAATTTTGGGTTTTTTTTCTTAATTCTTTCAATACTTTTTGTGTGTGTTTAATATTTCCTGCTCTACCAATTTAATTGCTTTGCCATTTCATTCAGTATATTTAAAAAATCACTCCTGTAGTGGTTGCCTTGGGAATTATTATTAATCTCTTTATTTGTAATAATCTATTCTTGATCAATAGCACCTTAAATAAGACACAAAACTCTTTTTCTATGTAACTGCATATTTTTCTTTTGTTTAAATGCTTTAATTTTCACCAATTATATGCTCAGGCATTGTGTTACCATGAACTTAGATTTATAATTATTGAATATAATAATTATTGCTTATAATTAATACAGGTCCATAAAACAAATAAAATAATTAAGTATAAAAATATGCAAAAATGTATTTATGCTATATTATATTTATATAAAAGAACTTTTATTTCTCTACTTTCATTCTAGAACTCCTATTATCTGTATTGTGGTGCATATGATTTTAGTGTCCTGTGATTCTCTGAAGTTCAGTATATTTTTATTCATTGATTTAATCTTTACATTCCTCAGAGTATGTGATATCATTTGGCCTATACAGTTTGCTGATTTATTTTTCCTGCTTAGTGAAATCTGCTGTTCATCTCCTATAAGTTAATTTTTCTTTCTATTTGTTGTACTTTTCAATTCTAGAAATTATATTTGATTCCTTTTTAATAATTTTTATCTCATAATAATTCTTTTTTATTTAAATATTGTTATAATATTTTGATTTAGTTTTTCCAACACCATTTACTTTAGAGCTTTGAACTATTTAAAATAGCTATTTTTAAATGTTTGTTTAATAATTCTCAAGATCTGGGATTCATCAGATATGGTTTCTACAATTGTTTTGTCTTGTACTACATATTATGGGTGAGGCTCATTTTATTGTATGTTTTGTAAATTTTTGTTGAAATCTGAACATTTCAAATAATATAATTTGGCATCTTAAATAATAAGATTCACCCTCTCTCCAGGATTTTTGTTGTGGTTGTTGCTTCTGCTTATTTTGGTTGTTTGTTTAGTGACCTTCATGAACCATTTCTGTGAATTCGCTATCTGGTGGTATGCTGCCACTGAAGTCTCTACAAAGTTTTGTAGGGTTAGTAGATGATTAGATCTGGAGTCAGCTAATGATGGGACATAGATGTCTTTGGATATCTGTAACTAACACATCTGCCATTGTTTTTCCTAGTTGCTCTGCGTGTTTGTTTCTGTCAGGCTTCTACCCTCCCATCAGTCAATCCCTTAGTCTGCATCTCCTGCTTGTAGAGCCACAAAGCTAATCAGAGGTGAAAGTTTAAGGACTTTTCTGGGTCTTTTCTGAACATGCATACCCCATATATGAAAATCAGTCTTCCAGATTCCCAGGAACATACTGAAACATTTTAAAGCCTCGTGAACCTCTCATTTTGAAACTTTTCCTTTTAAATGATTTGATTAGGGGCTGGGGCTGCAGTTCAGTGGTAGAGCACCCGCCTTGCACGTGTGAGGCACTGGGTTCAATCCTCAGCAGCACATAAAAATAAATAAAGATTATGTCTAACTACAACTAAAAAAAATTTTAAAAAATGTTTTGACTAGTCTTCCAACTGTTATTTGTTGTGTCAGGCAGCATTGATGTTTAAAAAATTAGCACAGGATAAGTTCAACTGAGGTCAAATGAAGACATGACTTTTTCAGCGAAGTCTTCCAGGGAAGCACCAGGTGGGGGAAATAATGACTCCTTTTTGGGAATGAGACTTGAAAGTGTATCATTTCAGTTCTGCTCCATCTGGTACTAGGAATGCTGGCTGTTGTTTTTAAGGTTGCTCAATGCTGTTGAGTAAGGGAAGGGGATGGCATTAGGGTTATGTGAAAATGACACAAAGCTCACTGTTTTTCCAAGACTCCGCTGCTATTCTTCCTTAAATGTTCTGCAGTCTCTGTTGCAAGCCTTTGAATAATTTCCGGAGTTCTGAAAAAGTTGATTGTGATAATTTCTTGCCAGTTATTTCATTGGTTTTATGGAGAGACAACTTTTGAAATGTCTTACTCCACTATATTTATTGATGTTACTCCTAAGAATGGTTGGTTCTTAAACTTTTCATTGCTGGTGGTGACTTAGTATTCTGTGATCTTTTAGTACATTGCATAAAATCTGTGGATGCCATTGTGAGACGAATCCATGAGTGTTCTTCCACTATTTTGGACAATATGCTACTTAATTGACTAACACATGAAGTCTATTTTTCACCATAAAATTCTAAAATTAACCCCTAGTTTATGGACTCTTCATCTTAAAAAGGTATCAAAACCTACTATAGAAAACCCAAGAACAAATTACTTCAGAGGAATAATCTAATAGCAAATTTAATATGTATATTTAATTGTAGAGCCTACCAACTACCTTACTTGAAAATGATTTTTTTTTTTAATTTAGTCATCACAGTTGCTGAAAGGGCTTAGTTATAGGTTAGCTGAATCTTTACTGATGACCTAGAATGGAATAAGTATAAGATGAAAAGATTCCAAAGTCAAAATTAATTAATGTCTGTGAAATATCTATCGCATGATGTACTGGTACTATACTCAGAAACCAAGGGGTTGAACCCTTTAGAATCTGGAAAAATACCTAAAATGTCCATCTCTTTTATGAATAGTAGATGCGTTTCAGAGTTTTAATAAAACTATTTTAAAAAGACCTTACATGGCTGGGGGGGGGGAATAAAATACTATGCAGTTCTTGCTTACTTTAGACCCTCCACAGACTGTTTAGGATTAGTGCACAATGAAAAGATATCGGGCAGCTAAGATATAGAGTAAAATCATGTAGATCAGAGATCATTTCATTTTACAAGTTCAAGTTCAAAATTACTTTTAAAGGACAACCATGAATAACATACCATAATAAAAATGAAATTGTAGGTCATAACCTGCTAAAATATTGAGAAATACTTCAGCGACTTTACCTGTAAATTTATTTATCTCCTTTCACTATTACAAGAACATTTGTTGTTATATTCAAAATTTTGGACTTGTTTTCATATATTTACTTTCTTTTATTATTTTCCTTTAATGAAAAATATTGGTACAAAAGTACAAAAATTACTATAATTCACATTTCTTTCTCTGGGTTATAGATTTTAAGTCTGCATATAAAGAAACCAGGGAACTATATGAAAATCAAAAGCAACTTCAATTAAGACCTATAGGTTTCAGGAATTTGTGGAATACTTGTTTCTTCTGTAATATGTGATTCAGATGATTTTGTCATTTTTCTCTCTTTAAGTTACATCCACATTGATGTTAGGCTAGTTCACTTATGGAATTTAAAAGCTTGTCTGGGTGGTTTTATAATTAGGCCTTCCCAGGTAGCAGGAAATTTTGCTTTTCTTTCCCATCTAACAGCTGTGTTCCCAGCTGGGTCTGTTTGTTATAAATGAAAATGGCTCTTTAAATCTATATTCTCTGCATGATCAAGCTTGGCATCAGATGCAGCTTCTGGACGATGCCAAAGATAAGCACCAAAGGGTGTCAGATTGAAACTCTGGATCATGGTGTGTTAGATGGCGTTATCAGCCATAATCGTATATTTCTATTAAAGTCAAGTGATGTGACTGATGGATCTTTGAAACGTAAATCACTTCCAGTCTTTGAATGTTTTTGTAATGTGATTGAGATGAATCCCCATGATATGTTTATGGAGCATAATGAACTGTGAAATATGCAGGAATAGAGGTTGTGGTAATATAGGACACTTGTTGACCTGAATGATGATATTCCTTTGCTTTAGGCTATAGGCTTATGGAAGAAGATACTCATTTCTCCAAATAGTACCCATCAAACATCACAGAAGAGAAAGATGTCTTATTTCTTACTCTTACAGTTGATTTGCCTTGCAGTTCATTCACCCTTTAACCTGCTTATTGATATCAATGAATTGTGCAAACTTTGCACTGGTCTTTGTAGTATATATGTATCAGTTTACTAAAAATTCACAAAGTACTTATCAGTCTAAAAAGGCTAAATAACATTATAAGTTTATTTTTTCTAAGTAGCACTTTCTGGCAAAACCATTTCAGTCAATGTCTATAAAAGGGGAATGAAACTCCAAAGATCTGTATAAATAAAAATCTATATAAATCTAAATCTAAATAAATATAAATATATTTGTTGACTTCCCTCAAGATTACTTAAATTATTATTTATAATTTTCAAAAGCTTGGTTAAAAAAATCAGTTGTATACAATTTAAAAGTGAATGTTCTTCACCCTTTTAGAAAAGAGATAAATGAAGTTCATTTACCTCTAGTACATTCTTAAATATACTGACTTAGTTAAAAAAAAAAATGTGTACATTTTAGGTATTCCTCTGGGGGAAATCTTTCTTTAGTTCTGATTGGCTGTTTTGTTTTTTAAGATTCTCAGCCAGAAATGTTTATAAACTATTGAGCATATTGTTATGTTATGAACAGCTATTGAGTATATTGTTACCTAACTCATTTTGGTAATATTTTTAATTGAACTATATTCAACCTGAAAAGTCTCATTTCACCTCTACCTAGCAGTCTATAATCACAATGTAGAACATGAGAAAAAAGCCTCCCCCTCATTTTCTTTCTGGTTTAATAACATTTCATCATTCATTATTGTGTTTTGCACTCTTTGGTAGATTTTTGAATGGTGAATATACCTAATTGAAATAAAGCAAGACATAATTCAGAGATCTCAATGAATTAAGGAGGCTCTGTTTTTGAGCAGGAATTCTTGGGTTTGTTGCTAATAACGTGGGTGGGTTTTCTCTCTTTTTGGAGGACATCACATATGTTATACAGTTGGATGGCTTATTAGGATTTCTGGAAAAAGCTAAGATTTATTTAAAATAGAAACCATTTAGAGTATATAAAAAAGAAATGAAATTTGTGTTCATGTGACTATGTTTCTGTGAACTTACCTTTCAGCATTGAGATCAGACCCTTAGAGACATGAGCTCATTTTTCCTGGTTTAATCAAAGCAAATAAAATCAGTCCTAATGGTTCAACTTTCTATTCCATTTGTATTAATTGAAATTCTAGCACAAGGCCTCATTTAAAATTTAGCACCAGCATACTTTAGTTAAGACTATAAAAAATGAGGCTATTGATTTATAATACTCTGTCAAAGTCATTTTTATATTAGAATATAACACTATATATTTCATTAAAGTTTGTTCTTCCCCCTACGCAAGAAATAAGAAAAAAATGGTAAATTATTTAGTCAAATAATCCTTCCTCTTAGAAAGGCATTTTGAGAGGTGTTAATAAAAAATTCTATTTATGATTACAGGTGACTTTTTAACTATTTTTTTAGTCCTCATCACATTGGTAACTTATATGTTTGATCATTTAATATTACCAGGTAAGCACTTTAATGAAGTTTCACATTTAACACTACAAATCAAAGAAATTATAGCTATTGTTACTTTTATTTCACAGGTGATAAAACTGAGATTCAACCAACAAACAAACAAAAAGACAAATCACTTGCCCAAGATGAGGCGTGTTGCAAGGTATGAAGCTGATCTGTTAATGCCAGGCTCTTAACTATAACACTGTACAGTTGCTCCTTATTCCAGGATTTCATCTTCACAAATTCACATGCTTAGCTAAATTATATTATTAATCCTCAAATCAATATTTAATGCATTATTTCAGTCATTTGCAGCTATGTGCAGAGTGGTAAAATATCGGAGTCACCTGACTCCATGTTCCCAGCTGAAGTTGAATAAAACATTGCATTAATTCTTTATTCAGCTTTCACACTTTAAGCAAGTGTTTCTTTCATAGCTTAAGTAGCACCACATATTTTGCATTTGTGTGTTCTTGTGTGCATGTGATTTCATGATGAAGTGGCCTTCCACAAAAAGAGTGCAAGAACTGTCTAGTGTCCCAAGTGCAAGAAGGCTTGTGCAGGTGTGGATTATGGTGCTGCTGGCAATGAGTTCAAAGTTAATAAATCAACAATATACACTTTAAGTAGAAATGGTCAAGGTAACATATTGATCAGTTGAAAGAAAATGCGATGACCAGAGGCTAATAGGAACCTAATTCTGTATTTTCTTCTAGTACCAGTGAATTGTTCAGTATGCACTAATTCAGTTGAATTTTATAGAACATAACTGCTGTGAATAATGAAAATCAAGTTGGGTGGGGTGGCACACTCTTGTAGTTCTAGTACTCGGCAGGTCAAGGCTGAAGGATCATTTGAGCCTATGAGTTCAAGACTAGCCTGGGCAACATAGCTGAGACTTCACAAAGGAGGGTGGGGGGGGGGAGAGAGAGAGAGAGAGAGAGAGGAGGGTGGGGACAACTGAGGAAAACAATGTACATATGTTATTTCATTTAATTCTTCCCAAAGTCAAGGATTTTTACCCTCATTTACAGGTGAAGGATTGAGGTACAAATGTCCCAGGTGACTATCCTACTCTTGAATAAGGCTGTTTCTGAAATGGAGCTCATTATTACTATGATACAGAGACTGGTCATTAACCCATTTTGTTAAAACATCTCAGTAAAGATACTAATCTTTACATTTTAAATCACTATTGTTCACAGATGTTCTGTGCAGCATATGATCATAAAAATAAAACCCAACAGAACAAAACCAAACAATAAGATTTTGAAGGAACAATTCTAGAAGAGTAGCTCTATGTATATTTAGAATATGTGACTGTCTTTTACTTTCATGTTCATAATATGAAATTCATTGTATGGGGTAAAATCTTCCTATTTATCTTCTAATGCAAATTATTTGGTTGATTTAACACCATTTGCCCTTCTGCCAAACTGGAGAAATGAGTATTTAAAGTCATGATGGCAATGTCCCTTCGATGGCCTGAGAGCTAGAGGGCAGCAAGTGGATGGGGTAGAGGTAGAAGGGCACAAGATCTGTTTCATTAGAACCTGTTTTCAACTTGGGTTGAATGTGATTAATTTGCGGGGACTAACTCTCTTCTGCTCAGCTCCAATTTGCATAATTCCCAAGAGTACTTCTTGAGCTATGTCTCAAGTTAGTGATGTTTGAACTCCCTGCATCTGAAACATCTGAAATACAAAGATTTCATAAATTTCTGGAAAACTTCCCCACCCCACCCCCACACACAGAATTTTTTCTCTCTGTATGGGACCTTGCAACTGTAGGTCAGAACCTTGTAGGGGAACTAGGAACAGAGAAGTATGCGATACCATCAACTGAGAGACAGAAAGAATGTTTGATGCAAATTCAGAGTTTGTCATTTATTAGCTGTATCAGCTGAAGCAAGACATATAAGTCTCCAGTGAACCCCAGTTGCCTCAGTTCTGAAATGGGTAATCACAAAAACAACACCAACAACTATAGTAAGATTTTGCCAAGATCTAGCCTGTAAAAATAAGACTTTGATTAATATAAAATAACATGTTATTACTCACTTATGATAGTAAAGTGATATTAATTGTTAATTATAAATTGCATTCAAAGTTTGAATTACAAGCATAAAAAGAAATGTCTGCAGCATGGTATAGAATGAAGGCTTGCTCCTTTTCCCAAATATTTTTCCCTCCCATGTTCTATAGATGCTGAAATATAGAGAATTTTTATTCTAACCTCTTTTAGAATGCAAATGCTACTTGAGAGGAAGAATGCTTTGGATATAAATTTTAATAACAGGTTATGCCAGGAGATGCCAGGATACCTTAGGGGGTAAAAAGGGTCTTCAGGTGATACATATAAAATTAAAATTTTGTTTTTCTCAAACTTGGTCTCTATGAATCCACTGATCAGAAAATAACCACTAAACACACACATATTCTCTCTCCCTCTCAAAACTTAAAAAATGGAAACAGGTAAATAGTGAAGCATTAGAAAAAATGAACAAATCAACTTTGTAAGAAAACCAGAGCAGAGAAGGAGAGGAAGTATCACAACCAATGCCAAGATATGCAAAATCTTCTTGTATAACCTTGGACATCGTGATGACAAAGTGATATGGATAAAAAAAAATTACAGAGAAGCCATATTGTGTTACTCTTAAGCATTTCCTTTGTCAGCTTATTGCTAACTATGACTACTAAAAAACTTACAGTGGTAAGAATCTGGTTTTAAAATGCTTGGTATTTGTTTCAGTCTCTTCCTCTGTTGGCAGTGATTTTACCTATTGTCATCCTTCAGCAAACATGACCCACCTGCATTTCTTCCACCTGGTCCATAGCCAATAACTCCTGGGCATTGCGACTGCTTAACCACAGTTTCTCAGGGAGATTTTTGGTAACTCTATTGGAAAGAATCAATATCCTTCCCCCCCAAAACTTAAAGTTGTTAAAACACTTTATTTGTGCTTGTACAAAAGCACTTATCAAATGACATGTTTAATTTTTTTTGTTGTTGTTGTTCCTCAGACATATCCTTCGCTATCTCTAGAATGTCAACCACCACCTCTTCACTTTCCATTCCCAGCACTTCATCATTTTGTGATCAGGTTTCATTCTCCATTGTATCTTCATAGAACTTCAATTTGCTATACGTCACTTCACAGAGAGGTCAACTCAGGGTAGCTTTCCAAAAAATGATTGTTAAGGGAATTAATACTATGAATTACACTTTTTAATTTGTCAGTTTCTTCATACCTTCCAAAGTTTTTGCATTCACAAAATGCCAGACTCCCTCATTTTTCTTTCTACCCTGTCAGTGAGTTGTCTTTCATTATATAGGGGCCAGTTGTTCCACTTTTCATTGTAGTTTACAGTGATGACTGAAGCATACTTCTTTGCTTTGTATGAACAACCCTCTAATTCTGGCTAGATCTTTCCATTATTGAGCTAACATTTCTTTATTTTAATGTCAATAAATTCCAATTTAATTTGTTTTATAGGAACTCCATTACAGATTTTTTCTTAGCTACATTTTAATCACCTTTTCCAGGATTTTCAATCTTCTAATAAAAATACTTTTTACATGTCAAATAAGTCTTCTGTTTCTCAGGAAAAAAAATAGGTTCCATTGAACAAATAGATGCTATTTTATCCTCATGTATTATCTAGTTCATTATAAGAAAATTATGTTCTCATGTTTTTCAACAATGACATGGTAGTATAAAAAATATATTTCTCCTGTTTGAAGGTTTAACAAATAAATACTTCATTATAGAAAACTAGTAGCAAATGAATGTTTCCCAATTTAAAAAATCTTGTAAATCTAATTACTTCTAATATTAGATATTTATTCAGTCATTGAAAATATATTTATTAGGTACCCAGTCTGCATATTATGCAAATTACACATAGATTTCTTTTAGATAGATAAAAGAGCATTTAAAAATTTAATGTCCTTATTCAAATAGATCTCTTAAAGAATTAGAGATTTAAATTTAATCTAGTTTTATGGTATCGTTGATGTCTATAATTTTTGCCTGTATCACATTGGATATTTAATTCAGAGAATTTCTCTGAACATGTCTAATTTATGTCAAAATTATCATTTTGTGATCAGATTTCATTCCCCATTGTATCTTCATAGAACTTCAATTTACTATACGTCTAGGAGAAGCAGGTTTTCCTTAGATGCAACCTTAAAAGTTATATTATTTCAGATTCATACCCCCAAATTAGTGGACCCTAGAGACCTTTTTTTGTTTGCTTCAAAAGCACTATCACAGAGAAATGTTTTATTACAGGCTTGGTGCAGAAGGAATCTCAGATTATCCATGTACAACATGTCAGAATCTTCAGAACATCACCACTTTCCTTTATGTCTTGCCTGCTGGCATTCTGAGATACTGCAAGTGGAGCAGGGGAGTGGAGACTTCTTCCACACTGTGCATACTCAGAGCAAAATCCCAGGAATAATCTGGAGTAAGTCTTGCCAGAAGCCAATAGGCCATATCCTGGTAGCCTTTGACTTAATGTCTTCACAGCACACCAAGAAGAGGAATGGTTATTCCCAACACTCAGACATTCTAGGGTTTCAGGTCTAAAACTTAGGTGAAAAGTCTCTAGTAAATGGACAAGAGAAAACTAAAATATGTACTTTGCTAAAATCTGTCAAATTGCTTGGCAAATAACCAGTTATATTTACATAGGGAGTCTTGGCCATGATGAGTCAGGTACAGACATAAGGGCTCTTGATATAGGCATTCATTAACCCTAGTCATTTCTAAAATAAGGATTATAAATGAGTCAGTAAATGACAAAAAGCAGCCTCTGCATCTCAGTGTGGACACCAGGGACAATAGCATTTGAGCTAGCATTTTCAATGAGCATTCACGATGAAGCTGAGGTCTTTGGTATTAGTCACTGTAGGAGACATAATCACAGATGTCATTTAAAGGAGAAGGAAATGGTGATATCAAGCAGTGATTAAGGAGCATAAGGTCACAGGGTTTATGTGTTAATTTGTTTTATTCTGCTGTGACCAAAATACCTGACAAGAAAAATTTAGAAGAGGAAAAGTTTATTTTGGGGTCATGGTTTCAGAGGTTTTAGATGATGGTTAGCTGGTACTATTGTTTGGGTCCTAGGTGAGGCAGGACACCATGGTGGAAAGGTGTAGTGGAGGAAAGCTGCTCACTTCATGGTAGCCAGGAAGCAGAGAGAGCAGGAGGTGCCAAGGACAAAATATAAATCCCAAAGGCAAACCCTCAGAGACTTAATATCCTCCCTACTATAGTTACCACCCGGTTAGGCCATTCAAATGATCGATCCATCAAGTAGCTTAATCTACTGGTTAGGTTAGGATTCTCATAATCTGATTATCTCCTGCATTGATGCAGAAGCTTTTGGGGAACACCTCATAGCCAAACTATAATAGTTCATTTCAGAATTTACTATTCTTCCTCAACTCTCCCAACCAAGAGATTCTCTATAAGAAGTAGGAGAGTATTTTAGAAAATGGTAAGATTTTTCTAAAGGATCAGATAAGTAGAGTTAGATAAACACTTGCATTTTAATTCATTTTTAGTTCTTTATATTGTAATAAAATTCACCATAATAACCTTTGTATATTCACAATGTTGTATGACCATCACTGTCATCTAATCATACCCCAAAAGGAAACCCTATTTCCTTTAAGCAGCCACTTCCCATTCCTCTCTTCCCAGTTAGTGGCAACCATTAATTTCTTTTCCTTCTCTATGGATTTGCCTATTTTGAAAATTTCTTATAAAAGGAAGCACTCAGAGCCTTGCTTACCTGGCTTCTTTTTATCCAGTATAATATTTCAAGATTCACTCATGTTATAGCATACATCAGTGTTTAGTTCTGTTGATTGTGGGAAAATCTTCCCATATATGGCTATTATGATTATAGCACCTTTTATCTGTTCATCAGTTGATGGACATTTGGACTATTTCCACTTATTCATTGTTATGAATAATGTTGCCGTAAACATTTGTATAAAGATTTTTGCTTAGTATCTGTTTTCAGTTATTTGGGGGTATATGCCAGGAGAGGAATTGATGGTTCTATGAAAATTCTTTGTTTAGTTTATTGAGAAACCACCAAACTATTATCCAGTGTAGCTGTACTATCTTATATTCATTCCCCAGGCAATGTATAAGAATTCTAAATTCTTCACATCCTTGCCAATATTTCTTGTTTTCCTTGTTTGAAAGGAAAGCATGAAAAGAAAAAAAAACTCAAAATCATGAATTCTCACATCTACTTTTCTATCAGAAAGTATTTTTGCTCCCCCAGGCAGACAATAGTGCTCTTTTATGCTGGACTTCTTGCTATTGGATATGAGTGACTGATGTAATATCTGTATTGCCTGAGTTCCCTGGAAGAGAACCTAAAATATCTGAAATATAGAAGCTTAGTTAAGAGGAGGGCATTCTAAGGCCAGTGAGAGTAAAGAAAGGAAAAGAGAAGGGTGGTTTGGACAACAAAAGAAGGTTGATATGTTTCTGTGATAGCAGATTGAGGAAGCACTGCTGGGTCACTTAGCAGGCCCCCTCCTACGAAGACTCTCTCTAAATAGACTATATGAAAAAATTGGATGGAACAAGAGAAGGAAACTGACCTGCTTGTTCTCTCTTTCACCTTGTACCATTAGACAAATTTCATCCCACAGAGAAGTAACCCTTCCAAGTAACTAGGTTATATTAACTGGCTGCTTTGGTAGCCACCAGGAAAGCTGCAGTTGGGAATGTAGTTGGGAACTTATTTCAAGTTTGTAAGTGATATATACAATTTAGACAAAAGGCTGCTCAGCCTTAGCTGAATCCTGAGTCTCACTGACTCTCTTCTTATGGCAGAGGCAATTGTAGGGCAACAGAAGGAAGACAGATGAGTCCAAGAAAATCTAAAGAGGCACATAAGGTGCGACTACATCAGAATTAGTGATCAAATTTGTACTTTGCAGGTTGCCCTGGCAATATTCTTAATGGGTTTTCCAGCTTAATTAAGCTTAATTAAATGTACTCATTTGCACTTTATCAGTTAACTCAAACATTCCAAAATCAAGGATTATAAAATACAAAGATGAAAAGCAGTCTCATCTCTAGTAGCAATACCACAGCAGGTGTTTTTATCATCTTAGGGAGTGTAAGTCTATTTCTCCAAATACATAAAAGGTTATCTCTGTATATTCCAAACATACAATTTAAGTGCAATTATCTCTTTTACCATGTATAGATGGAGAATGAAATTGTAAAGGTAGTGCATGGGCCCAATGAGGAGAAAGTCAAAGGATACATGAAAAGTTGATTTTCCACAGCAAAATCTTGTTGTTTGAAAAGGCATTGCAAAAGACACACTTTCTGCAAATATCAAGGGAGTAGGAACATATCAGAAAATAAAATGTTAAACCAAAGGGAAAAAAGCTACAGGTGTGAAAGATTTCCAAATTTTTATGAGAATATTATGAACTGCTAAATGCCACTAATTTGAAATGCTATATAAGTAGACGTTTTTACAATATAATGCCCTATAATTGATATCAAATCAGAAAATTTTTATAGATTAAATACTTAATCTTGATCTCTAAAAAGATGGTTTATATAGGTGAGTTCTGTCAAGAAATTTATGTCTATATCACACAATTTATTTCTTATAGAAGGAAAGGAAAGAATATGCACAACTTACTTTTGAAGTGAATGTAACTTGGGCATCTATATCAGACAGGGTCCAGGAGAAAGAAGCTGCCACATACACACTGGGGAACTAAGGAGATTTTATTGAAGGGACTCTCTCTAGTGGTATGGAGTAGATTAAATAAAACAAAGATGAATATTTTTGTACCCAGACTTAAACAGGCAAAGCCAATACTGCTCTTTTGCCTAAAGGGGCAACTGAAGCAATTATTGGAAAAATCCACAGTGGTCCTGGTATTTTTGGTAGAAGGATACACCAAACTATACATCAAACAGAAAAGGAATTGGGGGAGTAAATTCTCACACCTACCTCATTTGCTGCTGAAAGATCATTGAACTCTACCAGAAGCCAGAAGGAAAAGGAGCCCACTGATGAAATCTATTCAATCATCTCCCATGACAGAGTAAGAAGACTAAGAATACATCTTGAAAGACAAATGAAAAAATATCCACCGCTGTATATCAAAACTAGATGAAGACATGACGAAAAAAGGAATGTATAAGACAATTTCTCCTTTAAGCATGGGTTAAATATTTAGAAATATTATCCAACAAAATTCAGAACATATTTTTAATAACACAATGAGCCAGGCATAGTGGCACACGCCTGTAATCCCAGCAGCTTGGGAGGCCAAGGCAGGAGGATCATGAGTTCATAGCCAGTCACCCTAAAAGTGAGGCACTAAGCAACTCAGTGAGATCCTGTCTCTAACTGGAGATGTGACTTGATGGTCCAGTGCCCCTGAGTTCAAGCCCTGGTACCGAAATAAAGAAAGAAATAAATAACACACAACGAATCAAGAAAGATTATCTCAGGAATGTACAGTCAAGAACAGCAAACAAAACAACACAGTCTATCACACAAATGGACTATAGGAGGATCCCAATGTAAAAAGTGAGTAAAGGTTTATTGAGTGATCGTCTCAATAAACACTGAAAAAGCTTTTGATAATGTTCAATATCAACTTGAGATAAAAAACTTTTTAAAAACTATAAATGGAATTATAATCATATAAAATGGCCTTCCCTTAACACTCTAGACATTTATCCCCAAATGCAAAATAAAGCAAAGCAAATAAATTGACAAACTTAAATACAAATATTATATTTAATAAAGAAGATTTCTGAAATTGACTTTTAATACTAAGATTAGACAAAAATTCTGATATGTGTCTACTGTTTAATGTGGTACTAATTTTTTTGCTGGATTAAATACAAAGGAAAATGTGTGCAAATAAAAGGAAGATAAGTGTTCAATATTGTTAATTAATTGATAATTTAGAAAAATTATCAGCAAACCACCAGAACTAATAAGACGTTGGGGCTTGTCTTTTAGAAATTGAAATAGAAAAATTGGATACTATTTACTATCACAATAAGGGCATAATGCTTCTATTCCATTTATATAGTAAAAAAAATAGAATCCTTTCATAACATGCATAAAGGCTTATTTTTTTTTATGTGTCCTTCATCTAATTTACTATCCTCTATATTTTCCAAACCTGTTCACTTCACTTCCATTATTACCACCTTCATCAATGTAACCATTATGTATAGATTTCTGTTTAATGAAGTCACTATAGGCAAAATAAACATGCAGTTGGCAAGTTAGAAGTTGACAAGTTAGCAGCATTTAAAAATAAATTTTTGATATAAGATTAGTTATATTTACCAGGAAGTGGCAAAGATAGTACAGAGTTTCTTTATTCCCTTTTGTCAATTCCCTCGACTTTTTTTCAAGCCCTGGAAACTGAACTTGACCTGTGAGATTTAGCAGTGAGCCCTTTTTATTTTGAGACAGTCTTATAAGTTGTTGAAGCTGGCCTTGAACTTGTGACCTTCCTGTTTTAGCCTTCCCAGTACCTGGGATTATATGTGCTCCTCTATGCCCAGCCATCCATTGCCTCTATTGTTAACATTTTATATTAGTGTAGTTCATTTGTCACAACTAGTGAATCTATACAACTAGTGAATCTATACTGATACGCTATCATTAGTGAAAGCATCCTCTTTATTCATATTTCCTTAGTTTTTATTTACTAATTTATTGGTGGTAATGGGGATCGAACCCAGGGCCTTGTGCATACAAAGTAAGCACTCTACCAACCGAGCTACATCCCCAGCCCTTGGTTTTTATTTTTTACCTACAGTCCTTTTTGTGTTCCAGGATGCCATCTATGATAGCACATTTCACTTAGTCATCATGTCTCCTTAGGATCCTGGAGACTGACAGTATCTTAGAGTTTCTAGTGTTTGATGACCTTAATAGCTTTGGTGAGCACTACTCATTTTGTAGACTATTCCTTGATATTACTAGGGTGATGTTTTTCACATGAGTAGCCTGAATTAAGTGTTTGACATAATAAGGCCAAGAAATAAAGTGCCAATACCATTGCATAATATGGAGGACATATTTTATCAACAAGACTTATCACTCTTGATGTTAACCTTGATTATCTATTGATGTAGTATTTTTCACATTTCTCCATAGTAAAAATTTTCTTTGCATACTACATTCTTGAGAAGAAATTCAACTATGGGCAACCTAAACTTAAGGTTGGGGAGACGACATTGTACTGCACCTTATTGAGAGTGCAGTATCTAAACATATTATTTTAAATTCTGCAGAGATTTGTGCATTTTTCCCCATTTATTTATGTTTCAATCATTTACTTAAATCAGTATGCACTTATGGCTATTTATTTTATATTCTGGGCCATTGAGTTTTTCGTTTGATTGTTTATCAGTTCAAAGACTTCACCTGAGAAATAATGCAAAAAGTATCAATAATGTTTATATTGAGTATATATTAAAATGATAATGTTTTGCATGTAATGACCTAAATGAAATCCATTATTAAAATGTGTTTGTGTGAGGGTGTGGGCATCTGTATCACATTTTCTTTAGTCATTCGTCTGTTGATGGATTCAGACTGTTTCCATTAGGCTATTGTGAAATCTAATGCTGTAAATATGATTCTGCATGTATTGCTATAGTATGTTGACTTTGATTCTTAGGATAAATACTAAGGACTATTGTAGCATGCTCATATTGTGATTTCATTCTTAGTCTCTTAAGAAATCTCCATAATGATTTCCTTAGTGATTTTACTAATTTACAATTTCACCAATAATGTATAAGTATTCCTTTTCCCCTGCATTCTTGCCAGAATTTATTATTACTTGTATTCTTGATGATTATCATTTTAACTGGAGCAAGATCAAATCTCAATGTAGTTTTAATCTGCATTTCCTTGATTGCTAAAGATGTTGAACATTTTTTCCTATATTTGTTGGTCATTTGTATTTCTTGTTTTGTTTAAGTGTCTATTTGCTTATTTATTGTGTTAGTTCTTTATATATTCTGGATATTAATCCTCTGTTAGAAGAATAGCTGGTAAATATTTTTTTTCTTTTTTATATTATCTCTCTTCATATTCTTATTTCCTTTGCTGTGTATAAGCTTTTTAATTTGACACTATCTCTTAGATTAATCCTTGGTAATATTTCCTAAGCTTTAGGAGTCCTATTGAGCAAGTCCTTGCTTTCTTTTATATGTTAGATGTTGACCCTATTTTTTCTTCTAACAGTTGCAAATTTTCTGGTATAATATCTGGGTCTTTGATCCACCTTAAATTGACTTTTGTGCAGGGTGAGAGATAATTATCTAGTCTCATTCTTCCACACATGGATACCCAGTTTTACCAGCACCATTTGTGGGAAGGCTGTCTTTTCTCCAGTGTATGTTTTTGGCGTCTTGGTCAAGGATCAGATGACTGTATCTGATTGGATTTGTCTCTGTGTTTTCTATCCTATTCCATTGGTCAGTGAATCCATTCTTATACTAGTACCATGCTGTTTTTGTTACAATAGCTCTGTAGTATAATTTGAAATCCTGTATTGTGATGCCTCAATCATTGTTCTTTTTGCTCAGAATTGCTTTGGCTGTTCTGGGTCTTTTATTCTTCCATATAAATTTTAGGACTTCTATTTTTTCTAGTTCTGTGAAGAATGTCTTTTGTATTTAGACGGGGGTTATACTGAATCTGTGGATCACTTTTAATTATATGATAATTTTAACAATATTAATTCTCCCTATCCAAGAATGTGGGGGGTTTTCCATCTTTTAGGGTCTTTAATTTCTTTTTCCCATGTTCTATAATTTTTATTTATAAAAATTTTGCCTCTTTGATCATAGTTTTAGGGGGACTATTGTGAATGGAATGCTGATTTTTTTTTCGTACCAGATTTGTTACTGGTATATAGAAAAGCTATTGATTTTCATATGTTGATCAGATTTAGAAGTCTTCTTGGGAGTTTTTTTGATCTTCTCAGTATAGGATCATGTCATCTACAATGATAATTTGACTTTTTGCTTTTCTACTTTTGATTCAGAGTTTGATGGTCAAAAATCCCTAATCACAACTGGTTAAATAAACATGACCTTTATTAACAAAGTTGTAAGATAAAAACAAAACTATTATGTGAAGTCAAATATTAATGTAGTAATATTTATGTAAATAATTATCATTATTCATTTAATAATGTAACACATATTTTTGAACTTTAACAATAGTCTAATGAAATCAATTGAGGAGTATAAATATGCATCAAAACCAAATTTAGAAGTTTTCTAAGTAGTTTCACCATATCAGTTTGAAAATAAATGTGGCATATGGCAGCATTTCCAAAACTTGTTATGAGAATATTATTTTCAGGTGTTATTTCTTTTTATTAATTTTTTATTAAATATTTACTTCTTATAGACTGAAGTCATTAATTTAATATATTGGGAGAAATTCTATTATTATGTCTCCCAATAATTGATTGCCTTTTAAAATATAATTTGACAGTATTTATGATATCCTTGTCTATGAAGAATAACTCTAAAAACAATTTCTGTAGATACTGTTGAAATTTGAACTTATACTCCCTTTTCATTTCACTTCTCTGTGAAACTTGTCAGATTTAACATTATTCTTAGATTCAAAGCTATTATTAATTTATCATTACTGTGCAGCTTCTTTTTTATATGCAGAAGATTACAGTACTGAAAAGTTTTCCTTGAATGTACTTGCACTACCATTTTATTCCCTCAATAGGATAAAGTCAAGAAACTGGTCAAAAATTCCCTCAACACTTATTTTTATTCTATAATTTATATAACCTCTTTCTTGTTCAACTTCTAAGTTTTATTTGAACCCTAAACATATTTCTTAATCTCATGTTACTACACATGATTTTATGCAATAATATATCCTGAAAGTTCTCTCCATAGTCACATATGGAGATAGTATTTGTTCCCTGTGTAGCCATATCATGGTCCATTGTGTGGATGTTTATTCAACCAGTCCCCAGATACTGGATATTTGGAAAGAAGAAATGGGTGAGGATACTTTTATTTTTTAAGATTCCAGGTATTAAAATAAGAGCTACAGATATACTAGCCTATGCCTCTTACCAACCTTCTGGTCCTTCATTTTCATTTGTATCTATTGTCTCTATTCTGTTAATTTGGGATTCTGTCCCAGGAGTGTTCTCCTTTTATCTTAAAGGCACCCAGAACTGGTTGATCGCTCTGGCTTACTCCAGCTACTCTGCACTGCAAACTTCTAGTACTCACTTAAACCCAGACAATATAGAGCACCCATTCAGTTTCCATTGTTCTCTTGTGACTTGCCATTCTGTCCAGATTGTACCTGTTGGGCTCCAGGGTTCTTCCCATCCCTCCCATATGTGGGATGTTTCATTGCTACTCTCTAACAAAAGTGGTAAAACTACTTAGGTTGTGCAGTTGTAGTTTGACACCAGATTTAGCAAATAAAGTCTTGCTAGAGTTAGCAAACATTCAGGATTCCTGATTAAATATGAATTTGAGATGAATAATATGTTGGTTTAAGTGTGTCCCATGAAGTATTTGGGATATTCTTAAACTAAAAGGAGTTATTCAAGCTTAACTAGGTGTTTCACATTTTATCTGCCAACCCAGTTTAGTTTCTTTTTTAAAACTGTTTGTAAATGTTATTGGTGGCTGTTTTATTTTATTATCTTAGTTATTCATATATGTTTTGCCAATGAATTCAGAGAGATTCTAAAGTAATGCAACTAAAGTGGCCATCAGCACTGAATTCCTGGATTTAGTTTGTTTGTTTTAAACTTTGATTTAGCTACATTGTCTAGATACTAAATTATCCTTTCAGTTATTCACTTTTAAAAAAAATCTGAATCAGAACAATGTTAGGTTTGTTTCTCACAACTATATAGTTTTCTGATTTTACCAACCTGTAAATGTCCAGGTATTTGTTACTAGAGATGCTTCAGTCAAAAATTCACTTAGCTCTACTTCATATGTGTGTAGTTGAGGTACTGGTCTGGTTGGTCGTAATGGCTGTTGATAGGTCACTAATTGACAGTAAAATATGACTTATTGTGAAATGATATTCCCACCCAATAAATCATAGAATGATTTAAATGAAAAAATGACCTATGGCCTTGAAAAGAGAAGGAGATCTTTAGGTAACTTTTAAAAGAGAAAAGTGACTTGGGGTTTTTGGGAGAAAGAACCAGAGTTGACAGTTAAGAATATGAGGAGGGATTTTAAAGGTCAGGATAAATTCTGGGCATTAGTTCACACACACACACACACACACACACACACACACACACACAGAGAGAGAGAGAGAGAGAGAGAGAGAGAGAGAGAGAGAGAGATGCAGATTAACAATAATGACAATGAAAGGCACTGATTTTCTGGGCAGAAGAGGCTAACATCCAGACAATAAATACATAAATAGCCCCCTATGTTTAGGTGGGAAGAACGCTCTTATTTCACAATCACTGAGTGCTTTAAACCAGACCTTTCTATCTTGTAGATCTGATGACTACAACCCAGAAATATGATTATCAGCAAAAGGGGCAACAAAGCAACAATAGAAAATCTACAAATATCACTTCACATCAAGTATTATCTATGATGGAGAGGAGCCCACTGTTTAGTGTGGAAGAGAGGATGATTTTATGATCTTGAAAGGGAGAGAAAGAGGGAAAACTATGAGACTATAGTCTTGTAAAACTTTAATGAAGAAGGAACAATCTAAAATACTGGAAGGTCCATATCTACTAACCACTAACCCAAAACATGCTCCTTCACCCCAGGAAGTAGCACAACAGATGAAGAGAACAGGCCAAGAAGGAGTGGGAAGGCGTTTTCAGACAGACTATGACCTTTACAGCTTGGCATTTCAATAGCCACCATTACAGTTTCCTTTGAATGTGCTCTTTTAATATGTTTATGTGCCAGAAAACCAAACCATACTAAATGACAAATATTTTCTCTACATTTTTACTTAATGTTATTGAGCATACATTTTAAAGTGTTGAACTGCAGTAGGAAGAGAGTTCTGGAAAAACATTTTTCTCCTCGCTAAGAGTTAATAGTGTTCCCAGACTGGCAAGATTCCAAGATATATTCCAGTTCTTTGCAAACTTTTTGAGGTACTTCTAGACCAAGACAAAAATAAATTATGTCAAATGTCCCCTTTAAAAAGAGGAGGGCTTGATAAAGAAAATGTGGCATATATATATTCAATGAAATATTACTCAGCTTTAAAAGAAGAATGAAATCACCATATTTGCCGGTAAATGGATGGAGTTGGAGAATAAGCGAAATTAGCCAATCCCCCCAAAACCAAAGGCTGAATGTTTTCTCTAATATGCAGAGGGAGGGGGCACTAGAGAAGAATAGAGTTATCTTAGATTAGATACAGGGAAGTAAAGGGAAGGAAGGGGAGGGGATGTGAGGATAGGAAGGATAGTAGAATGTATGTGTGTGTGTGTGTATATATATATATATATATATATATATATATATACACATACATGACTGCATAACCAATGCAATTCTATAACATGTACAATCAGAAAAATGAGAAATTATATTCCATCTATGTATGATATATCAAAGTGCATGAATGCATTCTACTGTCATGTATAACTAATTAAAACACTGAAATAAAAAAAATTAAAAAATAAAGAGGAGGGTTTGCACACACATACACCAATACCTATTATATATACACACACACATTCAGAAGAAACTGGATAATATATGTTACACAAAAATCAAACACACTGAAATACAAAGTTTTAGTTGGTGACCTGAGGTCACCAACCCTTCTAGAGTGTTCCTTTAAGTACAAAGTAAAAATCAATCCAAAAGTAATGAAAATTACCAGGGGAGAGAAGACTACTCTGAAAAGGGATAGAGTCAGATTTCAAATGAGTGGTAAGAGGGATTATTTGTTGATATTATGTTTAGAATAAATATTTTTAAGTATGATAAAATGATAACAAACAAAAATATTCCCAAACACTGATAATTATATCCACAGTAGAACTATATAGGGAATTGTTAGATTCAGTAAGAATTAGAAGAAATTAGAGCTTTACTGGCCATATGGCACTGTCCATATGTGGCTATAAAGTACCTGAAATGTGGCTAGTCCAAGTTGAAATGTTTTGTAAATGTAAAATATCCACAGGATTCCAAGACTTCACCTGAGAAATAATGCAAAAAGTATCAATAATGTTTATATTGAGTATATATTAAAATGATAATGTTTTGCATGTAATGACCTAAATGAGATCCATTATTAAAATGAACTTCACCCATTTGTAGTAGAGAAATATAACATTGGCCAAAGAGAAGTTTGGCTTTTGTCTTCAACTCCTAAGAGGTTACCTCTAAACCTCCTGCCTGATGAGACTGTCTTTGTTTATCTGGAAATCTTGGATCATTGCAAACTCTCCAATAACATGATTTATTATGGGGCTTTGAGTCATATGGTATTAGCTCAAACTTAGGGGGCATTGAAGACTGAGGTCTGCCACATGGGCAGCTACGCATGTCTATTTGACTGAGTTCCAATAAAATCTCTGGACACCAAGTCATTTGAGCTTCTGTTTTTGGCACTACTTTGTGCATACTGCCATACATTGATGCTGGGAAAGTGGGTACTGTCCATGATTCCGCCAGGAGAGGAACCCTAGAAGCTCCATGCATTGAACTTTCCTGAATTCCATCCCATGTGCCTTTTCTTTTGACTAACTTTTTACTTGTTATCTTTTCAAGTAATAAACTCTAACCAAGAGAGTCATAGTTTTCAGTGAGTTCTGAGTATTTCTAGCAAATATCAAAACTAAGGGTGGGTTATCATGAGTCCTGAAATTTGTAACTGGTATCAGAAGTAAGAGTGACCTTGGGGATCTTTGAACTTGCAGTTGTTGTCAGAAGTGAGGGTGGTCTTCTGGTTTGTTTCTGAACTTTGTTATCTCTCTCTTTATCGAATGGGGCCATGCTAGAACATTTAAAAGTGTATGTCTCACTTTTGTATTGTGTTTCTTTTCCATAGCACTAGGAGAGAACCTAGCGGAAACATGTGTAATAAGGCAGGATGAGATACCACAGTTTAATAAAGGGGACAATTATTTATGGCAGTTCATTTTTTAAGTACGCAAATTTCAGTTTGCATGCCAATCATCTGGTTGAAGCATAGTCTTACAGATGTCAGAAGTTTGATCTGTGAAAATGTTCAAAAGCAAACTGCAATGGGTTGCCAGGAAATAAAAATGTTGCTGTAACTTTACATGAATCCTTCTCTCTGTTCACAAGCAAATAAAACAGGCTAGAAATTAGAGTAAGGAAGGGATTACACTCATAATTCTAGAGCCAGGCTGCCTAATTTTTAATCTCACATCCACCATTGGCTTGATGTGTGAATTTTGGCAAGTTATTTAATATTTTGTGTCACCCTTCCCTTTATAAATCTAAGCCATGGTGGGGATGAGCGAGTACACATTTTATAATATTATCATGAGGATAAAATAGTTTAATATAAGCCAAATTCTTAAAACAGCACATAGCACATAGTCTGCAAGATTAAGAAATGAGTTACTATTATTATTCTGGTTGGGTATATGAAGTCTTGGAAAAATGGTGTCATTACTTACCCAGTTCTCATTAGTTCCTTCCTCCACTTCTTTTATCATATGATGATTTTATCACTCTCTTCCTTCACATAACTTGGGTAAGCCCACACCATGTATTTACATAATAAATGCAAAACTACTTAACTTGGCTTTCTAGCTTAGCTTTGATCTCGTTTCCCGCCCCCCCCCCCCGCCCTCACTCTTTCTGTATTCCAATTCTGTCAATTTACTAAAATTCTTCTAAAAATACCAAGTACTTTTTAAAAAATGAACTTTCCAGAAAAAAAAATACTGTTTTTTGCTCTAAATCTTCCATTTGCTTTTCACCCTGGCCTGCTCTGCCACCAACACTGTCCAGAGTTCTCTTTTCTGGCTTGTTGCCTTTGCCCATCGGTTACCTTGCTATCCTAGCTCCGTGTGCTTGGAGTATTGGTGTGCTCTGGATATCTCCTCTGCCAGGTCTACTTTCCACCCCGCCACACTCTGATCTGTGTCCCCAGAATGCTGAACCACATGGAGTAAAAAAGTGAGCCTTCTTATTCTCTACAGCTTTGTTGTATTTAACGAAGTGGATGACTGTCAAAAAATAAAATAACAAAATAATGAGAATTAAGATTGTTTATTTTCCCCTTGCTGCTTTTCTGCTGGGTTAACAGGGTTGGTTAGTCTCTACCAAAGGCCTCAGCCTCTTCCAACAACTCTTCCACATGGCCTTCATCTCTGAGGTTCCAGGAATTGCCTTCTCCTTTTACCCTTAGTCCTTGGGTACAGCAATGACCCCCCTGCTCTTGCTAGGCCTACTGCTTCTTTTGCTGCATTTCTTAAGCTCTATACACACCAGCTTTTGTCAATCATACAACAGGAATGCTTCATAGGTTTCCTGTATACTGTCTGATGTTTTATGACAAAGAGGATTAAATGACAGAAATTCTAGGTTGGAAAGATTACGCAGGAAATAATTAATTCAGCACAGTCACTATAAATTTTACTGTTCTTCCTTATATTGATAAAAGACACAATTTATATTTCACTCTTGCTCATATTCTTTTCTCTGAGGTGTTTAAAGCACATGTGATACATTATCTCATTGATTCTGTCCAGGTTGTACCAATCTAGAGACAGTATATAGAACCTAGGAAAGACATGTAAGGCAGGAAGCAGAAATCAGCATCTTAGTTTACCTTAAACGTCCCTACCAAGACACAGGATTTTAATCACTAACACAAGAAGTATGACTAACCATTGGGGAAAAAAAAAGTTAGAAACAGGGAATAGACTCAAGGTTCAGGATAAACAGGACAGCCAAGAGAATGCCTCCCAAACCTGAGGTTCTGCATCATTATGTGAGTTGCATGTCTGTCACAAAGAAGGCATTGAGTAAATATTTATTGAAAAAAACGGAAATAAAATAATGAGTAAATGACAGACTCAGAGGCATTTAGTGTTCTTGTATTAAGGACTCTCATCTTAGTGTCAGATCCTAGTTTATCCTCTGTGAGGTTAAGGTACAGGAGGAAAAGCACTCAAAGTAATTGATTGCTTATTGAATGCTGGACATGATCTAGGAACATTTAATTTATAATAAATTTCAAGTGTGTAAATATTGCAATTTAATTTTTATATGGTATACCGAGTTTCTCATAAAATGAGAAAGCAATCCAAAATGAAAAATCCAAGACCCAGTCTGTTTTTTTTTTTCTAAATACCATATAAATATTAGGTTAGTGGCATGTCCATGGCTCACAGGAAAAATCTAGCAATTCTGATCCCTAGACTAGGACACACATTTCCAAAATGACATTTATGATTGATTTCATAGAGGTAGAACATGGAATAAAATAAAATTGGAAACTTGCTCTCATCCTATTTCTTTGCTCTTGAATGTTGATTCTTTCAGGGACTGAAAGACAATAAAAATATTTTGGATTAGTCTATAATTCTAAACAAACCCTAGATATTTGATTTCAAAGTTGCTGGGAAGTAGGTGGACTATTTCTTGGGGACTTTAGGTGATAGTGCTTTTATTCATTGTCTGTCCAGGGAATAATATTTCTGCCTATCTGCAATGGCTGACCCTTCATCGATTCTCTTTATCCCATCTTTCTTTAGGCTTTGTTCCACTAAACATCGGTTCTATGATATACTTTCTTTCCACACACTGCCTCCTTTTGACCTGAAGGCATCCTTATCTTTCTTGCTCCCACAGTTTTTATTTCAACCCTAACAGTATATTCTCACTTTCTTGTCACAACCACACTTTGTGACCTACAGCTATTTTACTCTCACAAACTTGGATATAAACAAAAATCCCAACTCCAATAGTTATTACCTCTATGATCTTTGGTGATTTAGTTACTATCCATGAGTCTCTATTACCACTTTTTTCTTTCTTTCTTCCTACCAAAAAAAAAAGAAAAAAAATATGGATAATATTACCAACCTCACCTACAGAATTGCTTTTACTAATCAGTAAAACTAATGTACAGTTCTTTGCTGTTAGGATGAATAAACTGGCCACTTTCCTTGATCTGCTAATACATGTTTATTGGATAAATTATTTGAGATCTTGACCATGACTTTATACTAAGCTGTTTTGTATATAGTAACATTTAGAAAATCAATTTGTTTATTAAATGGATTGGCAGTTTCTTTTTTTCATATGACCACTTATCTTTTGCTTTCTCTAGGAAGCTCATATGCCATAGAAGTCTAATTTGGGTCAAACTTAATAACCTAGAACACTACAAAATGTGTAATTATATTATAGCTTTCTTATTGGTCTCATTCCTGCATGCTATTACCCTGTCTTGATTTTTATCTGTTATATTTTTATGAACTGCCTTTCTAGAAACAAGTATGGATTTGGATTGGGAGGTGAACAGTTGGATACATAGCTAGGTAAATAGATGATGGACAGATGGTCAGTGACAGTGTTGTCACTAACCTGCCTGGTTTTTCACATTATAATTTTAATGTGAAATACTATTTTCTATCATACAATTCCATCACAATCTTGCCATCTTTTAGGGCCTACTATACCCACTACCTATTCTTCAAGCATCTTCTAACCTTTCAACCAGAAGTGTTTCCTTCCTCTTCCCACTGACCTTTATATCACTTTGTGTATTCTTTTCTTGAAGCATTTAATCCCTCTGTAACTCAAGTTCGATTTGTGGGCTTGTCTAATTCTCCTTACTCATGCTGTAAATGTAAATTCTCATGCTGTAAATGTAAATGTCCTATTCACTGTAATAACACCCCAATGTACTTAGCATAATTAAGATTCAATAACTATTTGAATTTTGTTGAAAGAAATTGGTATGAGCTTAGATTGCAAAGCTACCTCAAAACGTATTAAAACCATATGTATGATAAAACATAAATACCATTTAAAAATATTTCAGTAGGAATAACTGATGGGTTCTTTTTGTTTGATCAGTTACCTTAAGATTGGACAGGAAACTTCAAAATTTCTGTTTTCTTGGATAGTCATGTACCAAACCACATTTTATTAATTGTTTTCCCAATCTTTAATATAATGAAAGTAACAGGGAAATCAGACAAAAAATTAGCATAGTGGTTACTTCTAAATAAAAGCCAATACTTCTGCAGGGAGAAGAATGAACTTTGGAACACAGAGATGAGAATTTGTGCAATGGAACTGTATCGACTATATAATAATCAGAGTAGGAAAAATTGTTGAAAATGGGGTAACAAGTAAATTTTTAAGTATGCACAGATGTATTTGTGTTTACTAGGTCAGCATCTAACAGATGAAAAGAGATAATTCACTGAGGGAGAATTAAAGCTTGCAGATGTTATAGGGGATGTTAAAAGAATAAGGCGGAGGGAGTTCTGGATTAACTAGAGCAAAGGCAAATTGGCTGAAGCAATTTATTAGAGCAGAATAAATGATCAGGATGGAACAATATGGAGATTCTTATTTAAAATGAAGGAAACACCTGGCTGTCCTTTCACGTCTTTAAATATTTGTTTAAGATGTGACAGCCGCACTATTCAGTTGGCTGTTTGTGCAAGTGTATGTGCCTCTTTGTGTATATGTGTCCCATACATCACAATTAGGTATGCAAAATCCTAGAAAATACATGCCACGGTAAAATGCTATGACTCTATTTACAGAACTCTTTCAATATAAATGTCATAAGGGTATAATGATGCTTGATTTTCATAGCTTTCGCGAAAGAGTATACTTTCCGAGAACTGTCACAGCAGTACTTTTGGTCCCACGTGCTCTTCTAGAATCTTTCCCCTCTCCTTTCAAGCAGCCATGTCTATGTTTTCTCCCTAAAAATTGGGAAGACTTTATTCTGCTTTGATTGATAGGATATGGTGACCGTGACACACTGTGACTTCTCTGGCTAGTATATAAAAGATTATACGTTTTCTGCTCCTCACTTGTGCAAACCTGGAGCCCTGGAACACGATGGAAAGACCACGTGCACAGATCAGAGAGAGAGGGTGTGGGAGAAGGAGAAAGGAGAGAGAGAAGAGGGGAGAAAGAAGAGACAAGAGGAGAGGCCAGGCCAGGCAGAGGGACACAGGAACACTCAGAGAGCTCTGGCCATTCCAGCCCTTGACTGTTTGAGACCTCACAGCTCAAACATCAGATGATCCTGCCCCAGACACTCTCTCATTTCACCCTTGCGAAACACCTTGCGCAAAAACTACCCAGCTTAGCTCAGAACTAAAAAGATAGTGATAGTTATTGTTGTTCAAGCCACTAAGTTTGGGGTGGCTTGCAGTGCAACAATATACAATCAGAACAGCATTTCCCAGAAGATATTAGGGTGTTTGTATTTGACAAGCTAGTAAAATGATCAGAAAAAAAAAAAGATACTCTATGTCACTAAGTAAATCTGTATCATTGTTAGGGCTGGGATTGAAATTCAGAGTTTCTGTCTTAAATCTACTCTAGCTATTATGGGGAAAAAAACACAACATACTTTAACATTTATTGGCATGGAACTTTATAACACACAATTTACTTAAAAGCTAGATTTTTAAACAGCTGATTATTGAACCTGAGTAACTTAGTGTACTGAATAGGGTTTTCATTAGCTGAATTTATAACTTATATTAGAATGCTTTCCTAGATTAAAGGATTGTGCTTTAATTGTATCTTTTAAGTCTGACTGGATGATGTACTTTAAAAGTACAAAGCAGAGATATACCAATATCAATACTTCCCTACCTAGTAGTAGTACATAGAAACAGGGATAAGTCACCACTAATTAGTCACACTGTAGATAAATAATTTGCTTATCCTCATATTAGGGTTCCTGTATACAGAGAATCCAATTAAAACAACTGAGAAATAGTCCCTGTCTTCAGAGAGTTTAATATTTAGGTGCAGATAGAAAACAGATATATATGAATGGTAATTGAGAATACAAACAAGCCAAAGATAAATAAATCATTCTTTGTACAAGCTATATTTAAGTCCTGAGTAAAGTGGTAGGCAGGTTTGTTTGTTTGTTGTTTGTTTAGGAAAAAATATAAGTGTTTGGCACACTCGAATATGAGTGTTTAAAACCCAAGTTATAAATTATGCATTTCTCAATGTTTAAGCATTTGTTGATAGGGTAGTAGATTCATCTTCTCATTGTTAAAAACTGTTAGGATGCACCATATAAAACTGCCAATTCTTGAGACTTTACAAAAGTAACTCTTTCATGGGGTTGAGCCTCACATTTCACATTAGCTTCACACAGGTGAAAATAATGTTGCAGGATCAGACAAAGTGCTTCCTATTGAAGACTCCAATAATTTCACATACGTTCAATCATTCCTTTAAAAAATCCCAATGATAAGAGAAACAATTTGATTTATTAATGGATAAATACTACCTATAATTGTATCAAACTATCAGCATTCCTCTTTCCACTCCACACTTATAATTTTTATAGTATATTATCTGGGAATATTTATTTTAATTTTCTTATATTTTTATTATTATCATTATCATTATTTTTATTACTGGAGATTGAACCCAGGGTACTTAACCACTGAGCCACATCCCCAGCATTTAAAAAAAAATATTCTAATTTGTTACGTATGACAGCAGTATGCATTTAAATTCATATTACACATATATAACCACAATTTTTCATATCTCTGGTTGTACACAACATAGAGTCACAGCATTCACATCTTCATACTTGTACTTAGCGTAATGATGTCCATTTCTTTCTACTGTCTTTCCTACCCCCGTGTCGTGTCCCCTCCCTTCCCTTTGCCCTGTCTAGGGTTTGTCTGTTTCTCCCATGCTCCCTTGCCATCCCCATTATGAATCAGCATTTTTATATAGAGAAAACATTCCCCATGCGGTTTTGGGATTGGCTTACTTCACTTAGCATTATATTCTCCAACTCCATCCATTTACCTGCAAATGCCATAATTTTATTCACTTTTATTGCTGAGTAATATTCCATTGTGTATATATATCACAGTTTCTTTATCCATTCATCCACTGGAGGGCATCTAGGTTGGTTCCACAGTTTAACTATTGTGAATTGTGAAACATGGATGTGGCTGTGTCCCTGTAGTATGCTGTTTTTAAGTTCTTTGAGTATAGACCAAGGAGTGGGATAACTGGGTCAAATGTTGGTTCCATTCCAGTTTTCCAAGAACTCTCCATACTACTTTCTGTATTGGCTGTAGAAATTTGCAGTCCCACCAGCAGTGTATGAGTGTGCCCTTTTCCCCGCATCCTTGCCAGCACTTATTGTTGTTAGTATTCTTGATAGCTGCTATTCTGACTGGAGTGAGATGAAATCTTAGAGTAGTTTTGATTTGCATTTCTCTAATTGCTAGAGATGTTGAATAATTTTTCATATATTTGTTGATTGGTTGTATATCATCTTCTCAGAAGTGTCTGTTCAGTTTGTTCAGTTCCTTGAACCATTTATTGATTGGGTTTTTTTTTTTTTTTTGTGTGTGTGTGTGTGTGTGTGTGTGTTAAGATTTTTTGAGTTCTTTATATATCCTCGAGATTAAAGTTCTATCTGATGTGCATGTGGTAAAAATTTGCTCCCATTCTGTAGGCTCTCTATTCACCTCACTGATTGTTTCTTTTGCTGAGAAGAAGCTTTTGAGTTTGAATCCATCCCATTTATTGATTCTTGATTTATTTCTTGCACTATAGAAGTCTTATTAAGAAAATTGGGGCCTAATCCGACATGACAAAAATTTGGGCCTACTTTTTCTTCTATTAGGAGCAGAGTATCTGATTTAATTCCTAGGTTCCTGATCCACTTTGAATTGAGTTTTGTGCATGATAGGGGTTTAATTTCATTTTGTTGCATATGGATTTCCAGTTTTCCCAGCACCATTTATTGAAGAGGCTATCTTTTCTCCAATATATGTTTTTGGTGCCTTTGTCTAATATAACTGTAGGGTCTCACTAAGTTGTTTAGGGCCTCAATAAGTTGCTGAGGCTGGCTTTGAACTCATGATCCTCCTGCCTCAGCCTGCTGGGATTATGGGAGAGCACCACCACACCTGGATATTTGCTTTGTTTTAGATTAAGATATTTTTCAGGGGCTGGGGTTGTGGCTCAGGGCAGAGCACTTGCCTAGCGTGTGTGAGGCACAGAGTTTGATCTTCAGCACTACATATAAATAAATAAAAAATAAAGGTACATCAACAACTAAAAAATATTAAAAAAACCCAAATATTTTTCAAACATTTTATTAACTACAAACTTTTAATCAAAGAACTAATTTAATAAATCCAGTTGTTTTAATGTTTCCATTAAGAACAAGCATCATAGGAGAAAATTAATATTTATAATAGTACAATTTTATTTTCATAGTAACTTCATTTAAGAAGCATATAGTGTTTTACATTCATTACCTAAATGATTGTCTAGACAAAATCAGTGATAGAATAAAAATTTCAAAGTATAGAAAATAATTGAATTTTTGCTATTAGAATTGTAACAATGGAGTCAAACTCAAAAATGAGTAATCGCTGGTCAAAATAACAAATTAAATAAGTATGTAAATTTGGAAGCATTTCTAAAGGAAATTCTAACTTGCTGTTAGAATTAACATTTTAAAATTATCTTATATATTACAGTGTGCTTTCCAATCAGTGAAACAGGCTTTTAATTATAGGAAAAAATTTATATGCATTTAATATCCCTCATGTTAGGCTCCTGGTTGATGTAATTTGACCAGGATTTGAGTGTATCCAGATTCTGAACATTATCCCTTTTTCCAGCCTAACTAAAATTGTTACCCAGAATGTCCTGAGGTAATGGTGATCCTGTTGCCCTTTCCCCCAGTTTGGGGAGATAAGTCCTGTTTCAAGTTAGCAGCTAGGTAGGAAAGATGAAATATGAGACTGTGTTTTAACCACCCTCTCACACTCCCCACACCTGATTAAATAGTCACGAAAACACAACTTTTTGTTAATAAATAAAGGATTCGAAATGATTTTTTTTTTCACAAACACCTGTTGACTACTTTTTATGTACCAGGCATTACATTAAATGCTTAGCTATATTGAATTACAATACAAAGTTTTCATAAATTTGAACATTTAACTTATTAGAGTTTTACTAGGGGTCGCCCTAACATTTAATTTTTATTTTGTAAAGTTTTTAATATAAAACAATAACTTGTTACATTATATGAAGATATTTAAATTGCTGGACTATGCCATCTATCACATGCATGAAATGTACAGATACTCTGAATTTTCTAAATATCTCATTTGCAAAAGGTTTTTCCTTTCATGAAATCACTGACATTTTCAAAATTGATATATAAGAGATTTGTGGATAAACTCCTCTTTATACTCTGCTTTCCAGCTCTCTCCAGATGGAACAGCAATTGTTAAATTTTGTAGATGATTATTCCTATCCTAGCTTCAGTCTTGTTCTTATAAAGGGTAGCGTTGCTTAGTTTGCTCTGGCAGGAAACCCTTTACTTCTTGCCTCACAGGAGGTCATACGCTCACAAAATAACCCCTAGTCTGGCCTTTTTCCAAGAGTGATGTGTACTGAAAAACGTGTTCAAATTTTGCCATTATAGAGGTTTGTAAGGGAAACATAAACTCTTTAGTGATTACATGATTTTCTTTCTTCTCTTTAGAGCTTTCTTTCTTTTTTTGGCTAGAAAAACTCTCATAGTCTCCATTCCATGTGTTAAATGACTTTATTTAAGCACTGGATTCTAGCCTCCTCTTATTAGTCCTGTGATAAAATTTTCCAAGTCATGTTTTCTTACCCAACCCTCAAAACACACAGGTGTTTTTGAGCCATAAATGCTGAAGAGCTATGAGGTAGAACACAGAAGCCACTGGCTGTGTGTGGCTATTGAGCACATAAATTATGGCTAGTTTGAGTTGAGATGTGTTATAAGTTTAAATAAATTTACCTATCTAACTTTTTACTTTTTAGTGTGGCTACTAAAATTTGAAATGATTTGTCTGTTCTATTAAACAGCACTGATTGAAAATTGTGGTCTCTGAAATTGGAAACAATCTCAGTCTTTTTACTTAGAATTACACGAGAGTCTTGGGGATTCTTTATATATATACATATACATATATGTGTGTGTAGATATATTTATATATATGCTTTTAATAAGAAATGTGTATTTCTTTAATAAGAAAAACAAATACCACATAGTTTACTGAAAATTAGAAGTTTAGCTGGACTTTGATACAAGCACCCTATAAAGAGTAATTAAACCACAAGCAAAAGTTTAAAAAATGAACAAAGTTGAAAAACAAAAATAAGAGAAAGGGTAAATTTGATCAATGAAATCATATCAGTATCTAGGATGATAATGTACAACAAAATAGTGTCCACAATGAATATAGAAAGGGAAGGACAGAGTGGTATGAAGACATTCATAATGGTAGATCTGTATTCCCATAGGCCTTGGGGTTAGACATTTAGAAAGAAGGTAGGTGGAGCTACTATAATTAGTTTACTGCTTCTGGATCCCAAATGCATCCCATTGGGATATATCTTTGCATCTATTCCTTAAAAAATTGTTTGAAACAGATGTAATAACTTAAAATAAACTCCATCAAATTTGGATGACCCTGTTACCAGAAGCGTCATCAAAGTAAAGAGCATGTGGTCATTTCCACCCTGCTCAGGAGGAAACTGAGATTCAAAGAGATTAAGTAACTTGCTAAAATCATAAAGCCAGTAAGAGAAAAGATTTTTAACACAGTTCTATCTGGCTCAAAATCCCACTGTTACATTTTGTGTTTTCCCTTTCCTATCAAAGAAGACACAGTTCCTGCCTTTAAATAACTCTGACTAATGAAGAAATATTTAATTTTTTATTTTAAGTTACAAAGGGTTATGTGTTATAATCTGGACCCAATATATCCTTTATGTTTGTTTGCTGTGCTTTTTGAGACAGTTTTGGCTGTGTTGTTTAAAAATATGCTTGGAATGGGTTCTAATGTAGCTTATAGTCAGAGAAATTTGATGCTTTGCCTTTGCACAGCAAAATCTTCAAGGACCATACTTGTGATCAAGTAGGTCTTAAGAACGTTAATGGTGTCTGTGGTTTGGAGCAAATTGATTCTGATTGTGGTGTTTGGTGTAGATTGCTCAGTGCACCAAATAGATTGCTCCAATCATGTCTATCTCTCTTTGCTTTCCTTTCTTTTTTAGGTCTGGGTTTATTTTGATAAGATTTTGTTCTCACTTGTCTTGATTTTAATTGTGAAGGCAAATCTTACCTTTTCAATCTCAATGTCAGGACACAGGTGATGTACTGACATCTATTCACAGTATGAACACATTTCTAAGCAGTAAGCATTCAACAAATAAATGGTTGCTACTTCTTAGGTACAAGGCACCATTCTGAGGAAAGAAAAGTGCATCCAGCTTCAAGCCATACTTACAATCTGGTGGGAGACAATTCAGTATGATAAACTTTGTTCATATATAAGCACAGGGTTCTGTGGGAGCAACTTAGGGGGGATCTTCTGCTTTAGATAAAAAAAATGCAAAGATTTCCAGAGGAAGTGATATTTAAACTGTAAGGAAGAGGTAAGCAGTGGACAGAGACCAGGGAACCAGTGGAAGAAGAGAAGAATTCCTAGCACAGAGGTCAGGTAAAGGCATTTTGGACCTGCAATTTATTGGGTTTGGAATTTGGTTGAAAGGTATAGATGTGAGAGGGTGCGAGAGAGTAAGAGGAGTAGCCAAGAGAGAAGAGATTAAGGAGAAAACTCAATCAAGGTTGAAGGGATAATTTTGAAAAGCAACATTTCACACAATGCAATACATTTTTAATCTTAAGATGATTCATTTGGAGCATAAATTTTTAGAGGCCCCTATAAGCATATTCTATGTAATTGGACCTGTAATTGAAAATAGAAATGATAATTTCAGTCTGATAATATTGGACTCTTCATATTCATATATATATATGTATTCATATTTATTGTATATCTACTTCATTACAATTCTATGGCCTGCACCATACGTATCATTAGGGACATTTACATCATGATAAATGGGCTTCATTAATAGTGCTTTGAGGCATTATTATTTATTCATCTTTGAAGGTTATAAAGCTTCTATTAATTCATTTTTCTAGGAACTATTATTTTAAATCCAAAAAAATTTTTCCTATTCTTCAAGTGAGATAGAAAATGATCTATTTTTCCTATTATTTCAATGCTCAATTTTAGCTTTTGAATAAATAAGGCCTAATCAATTCTACTTTTCTTTTTTAGTTTTTGGTGGACACAACTTCTTTATTTTATTTTTATGTGGTGCTGAGGATCGAACCCAGTGCCCTGCGAATGCCAGGCGAGCACGCTACCGCTTGAGCCACATCCCCAGCCTCTCAATTCTACTTCTTATTTTGATCAGTAAATTTATAAATTTGGGGTAAGGTAGTGGTTTGAGTAAGAGGATTGCATGAACGTGCATAGTGCAAACCCGATTTTATTTCAATCTCAGTTGTTTGGCAAATATATGTGTTCTTTCATTAGTCCGTTAGGCTCTTTCTGCTTCAGGTAATCAAACTTCAAAATTGGTATAGCATTTTCTGTGGACATGGCTTATACGGATTAATTAATTAAATATAGTTTGCAATGCTCCAAAAATAAAATGTTATTAATTTGTGAAAAATTAAAATTAAAATTGCATCTCAAATCTCTTTCTTTCTTTTTGCGAATTTAAAGAAGAAGAATTATATAGAACTTAAAAATATTAAAATCTGGACACAATTCTAACTTTTAATGGAGAGTTCATCTACTATATTTTTATAATATTTTTGGAAACGAATTACGCAGTGTCACAACATGCTGTATTCACCTTTGTACTTTTATAAGCCAATGATTCCTTATGTTTCTGGACACAAAACCAATCGCATATGATACCTTTGCTATGTACAAATAAAAATTAAGATGGGCTTAAATTCATTTGTGACAAATTGAGCTTAGAAAGCTACCATTATCTTGCTCTGTGACACTGAAAACTAAGAGATTAATGAAGAAACTGATCAGGATTAGAAACAAGAAACCAATAGAATAAGTTTCCTCTTTGGCCCAATTCCACTGTCCATAAACATTTATTAAGCATCTTTCATGAACTGAATGTCATAAAGATGATAGAAGGAAAATTGCATTATTACGTAATTACTTCACTGTTTGGGAAATTGAATCAGATTCTGAGTTTTAAATCCTTAACTAGATATAAAGCATGAAGTTAAATAGTAGATTATGAAATGTGACTGTAGTAGAGGTAACAGGCAGTTCGCTCTTCCTTTAAAAAAAAAGTATTATAAAGTAACTGTGAGAGATTAAACCCTCCCTCGCCTGTAGTCTTTTTGCAGTTGTAAACATTTGTAGTAATTTCAGATTGTGTGCTTGGCGTCTGTGTTATAATCAAAACCTAATCTCTCTCTCTCTTCCCTGCTTCTTAAGGAGAGTCTAGGAAACTAGTTTACTGGGCTAACATGGAGGAGGAAGACAAGGAAGGATGGATGGGAAAGAGAAAGGAACGGAGAGAAAATAAGGCAGGGACAGAGCAGAAAGAGAGAAGTCTCTTTTCTGGGTTTGTTTTTGGTGGCTCCCTGCCCACTTTTCCCATTTGGCTGCCCAGTAGCATCTCCTGCAGTCTCGGCCCTCAGCCCCGCCCCCTAGCGTCGGAGTCCGGTAGCCAGCGGCTGGAGCCTATCTCTTTAAATGACAGCTGTGGCTGGGGTCCCAGTACTGGGCTTGACGTCAGTGCCGCCTCCTGGGCTGCGAGGAGTAGTTAGCGCCACCGTCCGCGCTCGGGGCTCGCAGAGCGCTTGCAAGCTGCTGGGGCGGCGAGTTTTCTTTGCTCCGGCCCCTCCTCCTGCCCTCCCCGCGGAGAGCGAGCCGCAGCCCCAGAGCCTCTCGCAAGTCTCCCTCACACTTCCCCGCAGTCGCCCCAAAGGAGCGGTCGCTCCTCCTCGCGCCTCCTCCACCGCCGCTCCCGCGGAGCTACTCTCCCGCGCATCGCTTCCCCGATGGAGCTCGGGCGCCGCCGACGCCGCCGCTGCCCCGAGCCCTGAGCCCCGCCACCCGCCGGGAGGAACGCACCGACCCGAGGGTGCAGGGCGCCCAGGCGCACGCAGAGGGCAGGGGGCTGCGAGGCGTGCGGTGCACGGGCTCTGGGAACCACAAAGTGCTGCTCTCTCAGGTCACCTGGCCGCCGGTGGGGGGGACCATGGCTCTGAAGGACACGGGTAGCAGCAGCAGCACCATCCTGCCAATTAGCGAGATGGTCTCCTCGTCCAGCTCGCCCGGCGCTTCGGCAGCCGCCGCCCCGGGGCCCTGCGCACCCTCGCCCTTCCCCGAGGTGGTGGAGCTGAACGTGGGCGGCCAGGTCTATGTGACCAAGCACTCCACGCTGCTCAGCGTCCCAGACAGCACTTTGGCCAGTATGTTCTCGCCTTCTAGTCCCCGGGGCGGCGCCCGGCGCCGGGGCGAGCTGCCCAGGGACAGCCGGGCGCGCTTCTTCATCGACCGGGACGGCTTTCTGTTCAGGTACGTGCTGGATTATTTGCGGGACAAGCAGCTTGCGCTGCCCGAGCACTTCCCGGAGAAGGAGCGGCTTCTGCGCGAAGCCGAGTACTTCCAGCTCACCGACCTGGTCAAGCTGCTGTCGCCCAAGGTCACTAAGCAGAACTCGCTCAACGATGAGGGTTGCCAGAGCGACCTGGAGGACAACATTTCTCAGGGCAGCAGCGATGCGCTGCTGTTGCGAGGGGCCGCAGCCGCCGCGCCCTCGGGCCCAGGAGCGCACGGCGGCGGTGGCGGCGGCGCCGCGCTGGACAAGCGCTCGGGCTTCCTCACACTGGGCTACCGCGGCTCCTATACCACCGTGCGCGACAACCAGGCAGATGCCAAGTTCCGGCGTGTGGCACGCATCATGGTGTGCGGGCGTATAGCTTTGGCCAAGGAGGTCTTTGGGGACACGCTCAACGAAAGCCGCGACCCCGATCGGCAGCCTGAGAAGTACACGTCCCGCTTCTACCTCAAGTTTACCTACTTGGAGCAGGCATTCGATCGCTTGTCCGAGGCCGGCTTCCACATGGTGGCGTGTAACTCCTCAGGCACCGCCGCCTTCGTCAACCAATACCGCGATGACAAGATCTGGAGCAGCTACACTGAGTACATCTTCTTCCGTAAGTTCGCGACCTCTGCATTTCCTAATTTATCCGCCGCTCCCTGACCCTGGCAGGTTCCAGCTCAGCTGTAGCCCTGTAAGGGTGTCCCCTGCAGAAGTGCCCCAGGAGGGGGCTGGTTAAATAGTGCAAGCAGGTCTTCTTGCAAGCCTCCCTTATGAAGGGAGGACAGTTTACTCTTTCCCTCCCTTCCAATCTCTCTTTCTAGATTAACGTTTTCGCGAATTCAGTAGCACCCAGACCCTACTTAAGGAAGTCCTCTTCCATAACTTTATTGATCTTGCCCTCTTGCCCCGCCTAGCTTTTGGATGCCATGGGTTGTCCTAGACTGAGGACAGTGGAGAGGAGACAGGAATACATGCTGCGCTCACAGCTCACAGGCCTTCCTCCTATCTGCTTCCCTGGGACTCTTGGCAGGGAGTGGGGGGTCAATTTGTGTGTCTCTAAGTGGTGGTCTTCCAGGTGGCGGAATGGCATCTAGGCATTGCTGTACTTCGCCCAGAGTATCTCTCTCCTAGGTGTGGGCCAGCGCAGCGGCGCCAACCGTGGGTGGTTTCAGTAGGGGGCAACCAAGTGGTGGATGTGCCTCTAGGATTCCTCAGGGGCCTGGGCGTGGTAGCGGTTGGTGGCAAAGCTTATACTGACCAATGGAAACCCACAATTACCCGAGGCAGTTAGCACCTCAAGTGCAACTCCCCCGTTTTGGACTGGCAAGGGTGGAAGGAACTAGAGGGCTTGGATGTCTGAGTGCAATTTTCAGGGTTGGAGATTAGAAAGGGAACATGCCTCTCTCTCTCTCTCTCTCTCTCTCTCTCTCTCTCTCTGTGTGTGTGTGTGTGTGAGAGAGAGAGAGAGAGAGAGAGAGAGAGAGAGAGAGAGATGAATGGGGGGGGGGAGAGGGAGATAGATTATGTTTCTTTTTTTGCATCCCTTGGGTGCTAAATGGGGTTGAATGCACTTTCCCACAGTGAACATTGCATGGGTTTTCTGAAATACGAGAAATAGGAACAGGATTTCAGAAAGTATTTGACACACTTCATCTATCTATCTATCTATCTATCTATCTATCTATCAATCATCTATCTCTAGCTATCCATTTAGCAGTGCATTTCTGGTGGGGGCTCTGTGGAGTTCAAGAACTGTTTGTAGGTAGAGTGGGAGTGTGACCGGCAAAATTCTCAGTGACAAGTGTAAAGTTAGAAGGGCAACAACTTGAGGAAAATTTGGATAAATGAAAAGTTAGTTGAGATGGGTTTGCCATTATTTACAAACATTTTTACTTTGGCATGCCACCAAAGAAACTTGCTTGTAGTGTTAGAAAAAGTAGCATTGAAAACTCATAAGGAACATAGATCTGCTTTGATTATGTTTACTTATTTTACTAATTCACTCACTAATGGGGAACTGTACAATTTTGTACACTTTGATTTGATTTGAAAAGTAGGTAAAAGCACAAGGTTGATTAGAAGGTAGCTCATTGTCTGTATATTTTGGTAACCTTGGAGGTAGGAGACAGACACAGCACATTAGCTCTAGAGTTAGATTGTCTTTTAAAATAGTTCTGGATTTCCTGAGGAAACCATGCCAAAGAATCAAATGAAGTGTCCACTGAAGTGGTAGATCAGAACCCAATTGTCTTAACTATATCAAAGTATTATTTGTTACACAGGAGCAAGGTTAATGGTCAGAGAAGCCACATGAAGGAAGGTAGTATTTTTAAATTCATACAAAATTGACATCTCTTCAGTATATATTAAATAAACATTTTAGCATATTTTATTTCTTTATCAATGAACTTTTTTAGATTTTAAATATGTAAATCATTTCATCAAAGAACTATTTTCAAGCATTTCAGAAGGTGGTATGAAATGAAATTTTGCCATTTTTGTGATTAGCGATTTTTGTTAAAATAGACAAATGCATGAGTGTTTTACAGAGTTAAGTTTCTTAAGATTTCTTAAAGATTTTGGTAATCTTTCATGATTTTAGTGTACCTCCTCCCCCCCCCCCCTAGAAAATTATGGACTTGAGAATGTTCATTACATTGATCATGAAGAGATAATACAGTTGGCCCATAAATTAGGAAAACTTAACTAATAAGATAAATTGATATTTGAAATTCAGGATCTTTAAAAAATCTGGAGCTAGGATTATTACATAAAATAAAATATTCAATATATTGGATGACCTTATATATCTATGAATAACCACTTGCAGAGTACTCACTTTCCTTTTGAGCTCTGAAATTGATTCATAACAGTCCCAGAAATATTAGGAAGCAACCCAGAACTTTTTTTTAGGTTTATTCTAACTTTAGGTTGAATTATACAATCCCAGATTAAATATTGTCTCTTGAAGATGCAATTCAGCTATGACTCAATTAAATATAGCTGTCATTTTAAATTTGAATGTAAAATTTATCTTGAGTACTAACATATATATTTATACATATGTACATGTATGTAATATTTTATATAGCTTCCATTATATTGCCACAGATTATACTGAGTGGAATTTCTTTTAATATTTATCATGAGAGTAAAATTATTGGATGACCTTATATATCTATTTGTGTTTTAGATGCATAAAATAATCTTAATGTTTTTATTTTCCCCTTGATACATATTTTTCAAGAATACTTATTTGTTGTATAAAATGTATTTATTTAGTGCATAATACATTATTGAGTTACAAGTTACAAGTGAACTTAGTGGATTATGCTACTCTAAAAATAATAGAATTATACTTATGCACTTTAATATCAGTTTTAGCATTCTGCATCACTCCTGAGTTTCTACAATAGAAGGAAAGAGATTGGCAAATAGTTCAGTAATCCCAGCCATTGCTACTTGCAAATGTGTGATCTTGGTTAACTAACTTACTTGTTTTGTATTTTAGTTCCCTCACATGTATAATGGGACTTATTATAGTACCAATTTTATAAGATTTGAGAAAACAAGAAAACTGTCTGACCCATATTCAAAGTTGAGCAATGTTAGCTGTTCTATCGCAAGTAAAATTCTATAAACATTATTCTTGCCAACATTAAACTTTCATTTTTGGTTTATTCAAAGCATAGTTAATTAAAGTTATTTGTAAAGTTAATCAGAAAGTTATTTCTCAATTAAATAATAGAGTGCTAAACTTTGAGGAGTTTGAAACAACTAATTAAATAACTAACTTCTACCCTGGAACTTGAATTTTTCAGACCAAGTGACCTAGACTTGCCAATCATCCTCCTGTTGGGTTTTCTGGATCACTTCCCAACAGAACACATTTCTGATTCAGAGCCAAGAAGTGTTTTAGCCCTTCCCACTAGAACTTGAAACTTTGACAATATTTTCTGAGAAATACCAAGCTGGCTTCACATCTTAAGTGCTTGTATTTAAGTCATTGGGATCTAATGCTCAAGGTTATATACAGCCTATTAAACATTAAATTCCAGGTTTATTTGGCTATATGGACACCTTCATCTATTTTCATTCTTCACTCATTATTTATCAAGTTTTTCTAGTATACTCAGCATGTACTAGTATGATAAAGTTTCATATGATAAAATTATTCCTCTATTACTGAAGATGGATTGCCCCTTTCTTGGGCAAAACAGAGTGGTTTATTGTGCTGTTTTGGAGGGGATGTCTGGTAAGTGTAGTTGTGGCTGTTTTAATTAATAAGAGAAAATAAAGATAAAAAGTTATTTTTTACAATATTGCATAGACAGTGTATAGTTATATACTTGAAATGTGATATGTAGCTCACTCATAGTTAAATCCAGCATTATGTATTTCTTTGATTTTTCATATTTAGTAATTTCACAGTAAAGGAAGTGCTGATTTATTCCCGTTCTCTTCTTAGTAGTAGTTTATATTTTGAACTCCAAATGTTTGTTGAGCAAAAATACATGTATGTAAGTACCCAATTCCACAGGGGGCTGTGGTATGACACTGGATGCTCTAAAGGGCCTTTGAACTTGAATGTCTTATATAGTACTCTCTCTACACATATCTTCTTCTTTAGCTTTTTGTGCTACCCTGATGCAACTTTGTGTGACTAGATAGAATGGTTTTATTTCTAGGATTACAGTCACTCCACCAAGTAAGGTAAGCACTCTCTAAGTTGTCAGTGTGATGGAGGAGATCCAGCTACTGATCTGAATATAGGGTCCCCGTCCCTTAACATACTTCTTATTGTTAGTTTCTGTTAACCACATAAATTTTTTCTTTTAATTGTTTTTTCTTCAGTGCTGGGGATGGAATCCAGGCCCTCACAGATGCTAGTCAAATTCACTACCCTTGAGCTGCAACTCTAGCCCCTGTAAAAGTTTCTAATTACTGTAACAATTTAGTGGTGTTTTGTGATTTCAAAAATACAAATATATGAAGTATTTTGTGTCAAATTCATTCATTTATAAATTTACTTATAAATTCATTTATAAATTTACTTTCTGATGCATTGACTTTTTAATGTATCCCCTGGTATCGCAGCATTATAATGCTGAGTGAACCCTGGCTGTCCAATCCTTCTTCATGGTGCTTCAGCACTTCACTATATATTCATTATCCAGTAGTTAATATAGATCCTTTATTGATTGTCCTACACATGTAACCACCTGTTTTCATGTTGACCTTCATGCTAGTTTTCTCCCTGAGACTTTGTGTTACGTCTCAATTTTGTGTTATCTGTGGCCAAGTGAAAGAGCTAACATGAATTTACTGACGGTGTTTTCCAACTGAAAAGGTGGATTGAGGAATGAGCTACAGGTGTTCAAGAGTACATTGAGACAGTTGCTGAGTTTGAGACTTAGTTTCACTTCAGTTTAAAGAACACTTATTAAATAATTTTGCCAGGCTATAGAACCTGTAACATGCAACTGTGGACAAGACAGAGGCTTTATATTTAAGATAATCACTTTGAGCTTTATGTAATTGTAAATTATATTATAGAGGGGTTATTAGGGGTTATATTATAGAAGGGTTATTAGGGGTTATTTAGTATATTAGCAAGAGGCAGGAGCAATTACATGAGTTGTTACACAGCAATATAAAGAATGAAAAGAAAATGTTAACTATGAGACAATTAAAAGGCTCTTATAAGCTAAGTTGTTAGAAATTGTAAGCATACACATTTCTTGATATAAATTATGGTGGAAGGTACAGTATAAAGGATCAAAATTTAATAGATTGATTTGTTTAGTGTATGCAAGATTTGGGTAAATTCTCAGTGCCCCAGTTTCTCCTCTATCATGTTGAGTAATAACTTTTTAAAAAATAACAGAGTGTGGAATGACGGTTGCCTCCAGATGTGATCAGGCCCTATTTTGGTATAAATTCAGGAAGGTTTAGGAAGTATCTGTCTATACTGATAGATAATTATTTGCAGGTCAGTTATATCTACATTGCAATTTCAACTCAGTTTTTAAAAGACATATTAAAATACACTTAATAGGTATTACTGTTTAATGATCAACATAACACTATCAGTTTTACCTATATTCATTAACCTTGTGTCAGGGTACTTAATAAACATAAACTTTGCTGGCCGTAACAGCACATTATTTCATGCTATCTAACAGGATGTTTATTAGTTTGATCATTCACTAGTTAAATCTAGTGCAGTGTTTGGTCAGCTTTTACCTTATAATGTTTTTTCCACCATATTGTAACCATTCCCATAAAACTCCATATAGGGGAAAAAACCCAAGTTAAATATAACAGAAGAATGTAAGAAAAATATATGTAATGTTTATTGTGCATTACCAGAATAGTGATTTAACCCAATTGGTTATGTTATTTTCATTTCTCTCACCGGTTATAGTAACAAAAACCCTGACAAGTGATTTCTAATGTATTACTCTTTCTCATCATTTTGCATAATAGTATGTATTTTCTAATATCTGGTAAAAGTAGAATAGAGAGATTAGTATTGCCTAACTCTGTTGGTTCTAAGAATCAAATTCTTAAACACTCTAAATGGCTTAATGCTTTTCAGTCATGTTCCTTGAAAACTTCAGGCTGTAGCTTTGAGATCTTGGGAAAATAATTAAATCTTCCTGAAGGGAAAGTGAGGGAAACAACAGTATTCACCTTATAGATTAGTTATGAAGATTAAATGAAGTAATCCATATAAAACACAGAACCGTATCAGGCACAAATTAAGTGCTCAATAAGTATTAGTAACTGCCAATATTAATTTAAGGGCCCCCAAATACATAGGTAATCCCTTTCTCTATATTATTAATAATCAGTAACAGATTCCTTTTTCTTTTTGAGGAAATCGAGAGCAACACTTGTACAAAATTGCGTCAGAAAAGTCTCATTATCATTAGTGAGTTTTTACTTTTTTAAATTATAGACTTGTTAAATATAACATTAATTGTTACATACTATGAAAAAAAAAACCACCTTTATTCTAATTGGTTTTTTATTATTTAGGGGGAAAATGTACCTTTCCAGATCCAGTGCTAGTAATGGTCAATTTGGGCATAATTAATAAGACTACTAGTATTCAATAAAAATTGGCTCAGACCATGGGATATATTCAGTCTGTTACTCATATTCTTTATTTATATTTCAGATGGGAGCTTCTAGCTCTGGTTTTCAGCAGTTTTATGCAAGAGAACAAATTGTCACGGAGCCACATGAGCTCAAACATTGCTTAGAGTTTGGGCATTTGGCCAAAATTTTAGGCTATATTTTAGATTCAAATGCATATCTTTACAAATTTAGGAAAACTGTTAGCTGTCAACTCAATCAGCTTCTATTGAAACTGTTCTTTGAATGTGTTTCTAGTTGCTCAAAGTCCAGGTATTTGAAGAAAGCCAGGAAATGCTGGCAGCTGTTGAGAGGTAATTCTCCAATATTCTGACCTCTTTTCTTCTGGTTGGTGAAGGCTGCATCTAGCATGCCTCTGTGCAGGTGGTGGATAAGAATTCATGCATATAATTCCAAAATGACTTCCACTTTTCTTTTGACGAAAAAAGTTGCTAACGTGGCAGCTTTTTAGTGAATGGTGAGTGGAAGAAGGCATGGTGGGTATGAAATATTGGTGTCAACTGTATGGTGGTTTTCGAGATAGGTCCTTCTAATATTGATCCTAATTTAGGATTAAAAATTTTTGACAATTTAAATCCTTGGGTTATATTCTTAACTTTCATGAGTACTTAGATTTATTTTATTTTGTGCTGCTTTATTTTTCTGTACTTCAACTCTTCACATAGAAAATGGTAGAAATTGATCTTCTTTTCCATCATACCTTCATGGAACACCATAAATAATATGTGTTAAGTAATTTATGCTGAATGAAAGTAGAATGTTTTTTCTTGTTTTCCTGTGTCACACTGTTATTTCTTAAAAGGAATGTGTTGAGTATATTACTTTTAACAAAACACTTGTTAAATGGGAAACTTTTTCATGCACTATGTCATTCAATGGCTTTTTTAAAAATTGGAAATACTAAACTATTAAACTGAGAGAAGTTCAAACTAATTTTAAGCTATTGAATCATATCTCTTATTTAGTCTGCTTATATTTATCCATGCATCCATCAACTGAATTATATGCCTGTAGCCTGTTAACTGCTGAAAGTGTGGTAGTAAAGAATAGTGAACTTATTTCCTGCCTTTCATCACCAGGGTCAAGAAATACAGATTTGCAGTCTGTGTGCCCTGCTTGATTTTATATTTAATGTTAGGTGAATGGCACACTGAGCACATGTGCCTTTCATAAACTGAGAGGCTCTGTGTAGTCCCTGCTCATGGCCAAACATTGACTATATCTCTTACCCACTTCTGACCACAAGAGCCTGTGGGTATGTGTGTGTGTGCATGTGTGTGTGTGTGTGTGTGTGTGTGTGTGTGTGTGTACAGGTATACAAAAATCAGCCTGTCTTGGGAGAGTATCAATATGACTGTGTAGTCACTATTTACAATTTAAAACATTTGAGCAATAGTTGAATAATGACCAATTTATGTTTAAAAACAAGGTACTTCTTGATGTTGATCTTTTGCTAAAAATTACTACTTAGAGAAAAATGTAGTCTTTTGAAAGTGACAGTCTTTCTGGTCTGTGTTACACCTGGCTTATTTTCTGAGAAAGTTTATCATTTACAGAAATAGAATTCAAGAGACCGATTTTTGTCATAATTCTTACAGATATTCCATATTCCTAAAGAATAAATCCTTAAGTCAAGTTAAAATGAAGACTTTCAGGGTTATCTGTGGCAAGTATCTGATAATTAAGTTTAAGTTAGAATTTGATATAGTTTTGAGGTATCCTTTCCATTTCAGTCAAGGGTCCTGTAATGGGTTGATTTAGCAAGCTACATAGACAGTGGTTTAAAGATATGTATTTTCCATATAACAAAAGAAAAGGACCTGTTGACAATTGGTAATATTGCTGGTAAATGAAATCAAGCACATATATGCTTGGCAGCCTAATGTTGAAGTTGCTATAGTTTAGTATATGATTATTCCTTTTCTTCTGCTAGACTGATATGTTTCTAAGCATTTTAATAACCATTATGATATTTCAGTTTTTACTTTTTGTACTAACATGTTTGGATCATAAAATAAGCTTAGTTTTTTCAAGATGACTGTTTTATAGCTGCTACTGTCAAACCATTTGATACTTAGCATTCTTACCGTAGAGTTTAGTAATAATACCCAGTCTTTGATAAACCTAAAAGGAGGAGGGAGATATTTACCCCACAGTTTTAGCACAATCATCAGATTCTAGGGACCAATGGCAATGTTTTTCCATTAGATTGTACGTAGTATGTTATGGGTTAAATTGCACTTTCCCCAAAAGACATGTTGAAGCCCTAACCATATGCTTTGTACTTCAGAATGTGGCCTTACTTGGAAATGGCATCTTTTCTGAGGTAATCAATTAAAATGAGGTCGTTAGAATGGGCTCTAATCCAAAATACTGGTAGACTTACATGAAGGGGAAATTTGAACATAGAGTTAGCCATTGACACACACAAGAGGAATGCCTACATGTATGTGAGAAAATGAGGGCAGAAGTAGAAGAAATGATTTTACATGACAAGGAATGGCAGAACCTGCCAACAAACCACCAAAAGCTAGGATAGAAACTTGGAACATATTTTCCCTGGTGGCACTGAGGAGGAACCAACCCATTAATACTTCAGTATGAGACTTCAGCAATCAGAACTGTGAGATAGTAAATTTCTGTTGTTTAAGCCACTGACTTTGGGATGCTTTGTTCCAGCAGGTCTGGCAAACTACTATGGCACTTCAAATCTACCTTATAAAAAATCTGGAAAAATCTGAAAAGTCAATGGTTTTCAGATTCTGTTTTTTTCTGAAGTTAGTTAGAGACAACAAACTCCAGTTCAGCTAATGTATGCTAGAAAGAATTTATTAAGTGTAATAGCTTAGTGCAGACTAGCTGGGAGGGTAGAACTTCCAGGAATGAATCCCAACCATATCGCAGAGTAGGGCTGCTAAGGGAGATGCTTCTTCATAAGGATTTGGGCGGTCAGGAACTTACCAGGCAGCTTCCAGGGGTTAGTCACACCACCTGGGCTATGACGCATGTCTCATCAAAACACCATCCTTAGCACACTTTCTTCCTTCTCTTTTGCCTAGACTCACAGGAGTGTTTAGTTGTGGAATATGCGTCACATGTGGAAAGCAAGCCACAGGAGAGTCTAGGAAATATACTTTAAGGAAAAAAACAAAAACAAAATAAAACACCAACAACTCCTCCCTGTGTGTTTTCATAGTTGGTCTGGGTAATCTTATTATTTTATTAATTATTATTTTTAAAGTTTACTCTGTGATTTTCACCACTTCATCCTCTATAGCCATTCTTATTTATTTAACATGAAGCCTCGTATTTATATGTGTGTTGGAAAAATGTGCATTCTGTTTTGTCTTGCTTATATTCTTAGTTTGTATATTCATGATCTCTCTCATTAAGCATTTTCTTTTTAAGATCTCTTCATTTTTGTATCTCATCTAAACTAAATGATTGCTCTCAATGGCTGCTTTTTACTTCCCAGCGTGTATTTTATCTAACTCAGATTGCCTTCAATCTGATTATGACTAAGTCCACTGAGGACCTGTGTGAAAATTTCCTGAAATATACATCTGGGATGGGAATTGTTGGGCCTCTGTATATATGTTATTTGACATGTATGTCATTTGACTAAATACTGTCAGATTGTTTAGCAAAGGAGTATACCCGTCTACACATCTAGAACCAGCAGATGAAGTAATTGTTGCGAAAATAGGTGAAATTGTAATTGTTGCGAAAATAGGTGAAATTTCACTTGTACTTTAATTTTTATTTTTCTGATTTCTACTGATAGAAATGTAGTTTTTAGTTCTCTAATCTCTGTAAATCACAAGGTTTTGGAAATAATTTGCGTGAGCTGGTCAGAGGGATCCACTATCGTCTATGTTTTTTACCACATTCTGCCCCTTTTGAAATTTCAACCATAGTCACAGTATCATGGACACATGCTCCTGCATAACATGACAAAACTTTATGCAAATTATTATTTTCTAAAGTTGCCCTAAAAGGGATTCCATGTCTCATCAGCCTGCCTCCATTGTTGGTCCGTATGTGTTACTACATGTACCAGGTTTGAATATGATTCCTTGTGGAGTGGTCATCTTTGATTATGCCAGTATTTGTTAGTTGCCACCAGTGAGTTCAATAAAAATTATCAAATAAGAGCAGAATGACTTCAGTGAAAGTTTTGGATCTGATAATAGGAGAATGGGAAACACAGTGGCCATGGGTCTGTTGCAGATCTTTGCTGTGAAGGCATAACAAACAGTCCTTTAACTGGCCATAGAATAAATTCCCTGTTAAATCTTTCTTGTGGTGCTTGATTCTTCCCTTGTGTAAGACTCTTTGGTATTATCCTTTGTGGTCTTTTCCTTTACCTTCTGAGAGATTCTTTCCTGTTAATTGTCCTCTGAGGCCACCTCTGAGGCACCAATGGCAGCATACTCTCCTGGCTGCCTCACAGATTTCATAGATCACTTCCTATCTTTGTAGGTCAGGGGTTTGTGAATTGCTCTCAGGGTTAAGTAGCCTAGGCTTTTCATAGCCATCCTTACAGTTTATTTGGCAAAATAATTCTCTCAAAAATCATTGCGTACTTCTGGTCAGTTTCATGAGCAAATTAACCAGGATCTTGTGTTAGTAAATTTTAGGATTAGAGAGTATTTTATAGCTCTGCAAATCACTTATTTCTCCCTCTCTTAATTTAATGGCTTAGGAGGAAGTTTCAAGCTTTGTCAGCAGGGTAGTGGCCTTTGCATGAAAGGGCACCAGACCAGTCTCCTGTTAAGGCAGCAGTTTTATAGTCACTACTTAGATTTTGTGTTGCCTTTTTTTTTTTTTTAATGTAACTGAAAACATAATGAAAATAGACACAATGGTTAAAAAAATAATAAACTCCTACATGTTCATCTCCTAAATTCAACAATTATCAAAACAGTACTTCATTTCTCTCTTGGTTTTTTCCTAAAGAATTTTGAAGCAAACAGAAAATATTATGGTATGGTTGCCCCTACATACTTAAATATCTAAAAATAAAAATGGATATTTTCTTGAATAAGCATTATTTTGTTTTCAATCCTAGCAAGATAAATCATAATTTCATGGAAATACCTGATGCATAGTTTATATTCTTAAATCCAAGATTATCTCAAAAATATATTATATATTTTTCAAAATTCAGGAATAGAGATTTTATTTTTGTGTCTCATTTTTTTCTCAATATAGGATAGTTTTTCCTCTTGTTCTTTGCTTCTCTGTTTTTCTCCACCCCTGACTCCCACCATCCGGCTTTACAGGTAATGATGTCAGTTTGTTTTGCTGACCAGATAAGGTTCTTGCAAAAGATCTAATTAATGGCCTATGTTATGAATATGGTTGTTTGCTTTCTTGTGATATCATATAAATTGTTTTTTCCTGTCCCTATATTTTCTATAACTTGACCTTGACTAGATTCAACTTCTCCTTTTTTTTGTAAGACTATTTATAGGTGATTCTATGTATTCTGTTTTGCAGACAGAGTATGGTGGTCCCGTTTTTAATGACACTTAGGTTGATTAGTAGATGTCAGTCTGATCCCTCCAGTGTCAGTTTGCCTAATAGTTTTATCATTAAATGCAGTTTCTTTTTTTTTTTAAATTTTTTATTGTTGGTTGTTCAAAACATTACAAATTTCTTGACATATCATATTCCACACTTTGATTCAAGTGGGTTATGAACTCCCACCTTCACCCCATACACAGATTGCAGAATCACATCAGTTACACATCCATTGATTTACATATTGCCATACTAGTGTCTGTTGTGCTCCACTGCCTTTCCCATCCTCCACACTCCCCCCTCCCCACCTCTCCCCTCCCCTCCCCTCCTCTCTCTCTACCCCCTCCACTGTATAACCCTGAGGGTCTCCTTCCATTTCCATGCAATTTCCCTTCTCTCTCCCTTTCACTCCCACCTCTCATCCCTGTTAAATGTTAATCTTCTTCTCCTGCTCTTCGTCCCTACTCTGATCTTAGTTACTCTCCTTATATCAAAGAAGACATTTGGCATTTGTTTTTTAGGGATTGGCTAGCTTCACTTAGCATAATCTGCTCTAATGCCATCCATTTCCCTGCAAATTCTATGATTTTGTCATTTTTTAATGCAGAGTAATACTCCATTGTGTATAAATGCCACATTTTTTTTATCCATTCGTCTATTGAAGGGCATCTAGGTTGGTTCCACAGTCTTGCTATTGTGAATTGTGCTGCTATGAACATCGATGTAGCAGTGTCCCTGTAGCATGCTCTTTTTAGGTCTTTAGGGAATAGACCAAGAAGGGGAATAGCTGGGTCAAATGGTGGCTCCATTCCCAGCTTTCCAAGAAATCTCCATACTGCTTTCCAAATTGGCTGCACCAATCTGCAGTCCCACCAGCAATGTACAAGTGTACCCTTTTCCCCACATCCTCGCCAGCACTTATTGTTGTTTGACTTCATAATGGCTGCCAATCTTACTGGAGTGAGATGGTATCTTAGGGTGGTTTTGATTTGCATTTCTCTGACTGCTAGAGATGGTGAGCATTTTTTCATGTACTTGTTGATTGACTGTATGTCCTCCTCTGAGAAGTGTCTGTTCAGGTCCTTGGCCCATTTGTTGATTGGGTTGTTTGTTCTCTTATTGTCTAATTTTTGGAGTTCTTTGTATACTCTGGATATTAGGGCTCTATCTGAAGTGTGAGGAGTAAAGATTTGTTCCCAGGGTGTAGGCTCCCTATTTACCTCTCTTATTGTTTCTTTTGCTGAGAAAAAACTTTTTAGTTTGAGTAAGTCCCATTTGTTGATTCTATTTATTAACTTTTGTGCTATGGGTGTCCTATTGAGGAATTTGGAGCCCGACCCCACCGAATGTAGATCGTAGCCAACTTTTTCTTCTATCAGATGGCGTGTCTCTGATTTGATATCAAGCTCCTTGATCCATTTTGAATTCACTTTTGTGCATGGCGAGAGAAAGGGATTCAGTTTCATTTTGTTGCATATGGATTTCCAGTTTTCCCAGCACCATTTGTTGAAGAGGCTATCCTTCCTCCATTGCATGCTTTTAGCCCCTTTATCAAATATAAGATAGTTGTAGTTTTGTGGATTGGTTTCTGTGTCCTCTGTTCTGTACCATTGGTCCACCCGCCTGTTTTGGTACCAGTACCATGCTGTTTTTGTTACTATTGCTCTGTAGTATAGTTTGAAGTCTGGTATCGCTATACCGCCTGATTCACACTTCCTGCTTAGCATTGTTTTTGCTATTCTGGGTCTTTTATTTTTCCATATGAATTTCATGATTGCTTTCTCTATTTCTACAAGAAATGCCGTTGGGATTTTGATTGGCATTGCATTAAACCTATAGAGAACTTTTGGTAATATCGCCATTTTGATGATGTTAGTTCTGCCTATCCATGAACAGGGTATATTTTTCCATCTTCTAAGATCTTCTTCTATTTCTCTCTTTAGGGTTCTGTAGTTTTCATTGTATAAGTCTTTTACCTCTTTTGTTAGGTTGATTCCCAAGTATTTTATTTTTTTGGAAGATATTGTGAATGGAGTGGTTGTCCTCATTTCCATTTCAGAGGATTTGTCGCTGATATACAGGAATGCCTTTGATTTATGCGTGTTGATTTTATATCCTGCCACTTTGCTGAATTCATTTATTAGCTCTAATAGTTTCTTTGTAGAGCCTTTTGGGTCTGCTAGGTATAGAATCATATCATTTGCAAATAGTGATAATTTAAGTTCTTCTTTTCCTATTTTTATGCCTTTAATTTCTTTTGTCTGTCTAATTGCTCTGGCCAGTGTTTCGAGAACTATGTTGAACAGAAGTGGAGAGAGAGGGCATCCCTGTCTTGTTCCAGATTTTAGAGGGAATGCCTTCAGTTTTTCTCCATTCACAATGATGCTAGCCTGAGGCTTAGCATAGATTGCTTTTACAATATTGAGGTATGTTCCTGTTATCCCTAGTTTTTCTAGAGTTTTGAACATAAAGGGATGCTGTACTTTGTCGAATGCTTTTTCCGCATCTATCGAGATGATCATATGGTTCTTATTTTTAAGTCTATTGATGTGGTGAATAACATTTATTGATTTCCGTATATTGAACCAGCCCTTGCATCCCAGGGATGAATCCTACTTGATCATGGTGCACAATTTTTTTGATATGTTTTTGTATCAGATTCGCCAGAATTTTATTGAGGATTTTTGCATCTAGGTTCATTAGAGATATTGGTCTGTAGTTTTCTTTCTTTGAAGTGTCTTTGTCTGGTTTAGGTATCAGGGTGATGTTGGCCTCATAGAACGAATTTGGAAGTTCTCCCTCCTTTTCTATTTCCTGAAGTAGCTTGAAAAGTATTGGTATTAGTTCTTCTTTAAAGGTTTTGTAAAATTCTGCTGTATAACCATCCGGTCCTGGGCTTTTCTTAGTTGGTAGTCTTTTTATGGTTTCTTCTATTTCCTCAATTGATATTGGTCTGTTTAGGTTTTCTATATCCTCCTGACTCAATCTGGGCAGATCATATGACTTAAGAAATTTATCTATGCCTTCACTATCTTCTAATTTATTGGAGTATAAGGACTCAAAATAGTTTTTGATTATCTTGTGTATTTCTGAAGTGTGTGTTGTGATATTGCCTTTTTCATCCCGTATGCTAGTAATTTGAGTTCTCTCTCTTCTTCTCTTCGCTAGCATCGCTAAGGGTCTGTCGATTTTGTTTATTTTTTCAAAGAACCAACTTTTAGTTTTGTCAATTTTTTCAATTGTTTCTTTTGTTTCGATTTCATTAATTTCAGCTCTGATTTTAATTATTTCTTGCCTTCTACTTCTTTTGCTGTTGTTTTGCTCTTCTTTTTCAAGGATTTTGAGATGAAGTATGAGATCATTTATTTGTTGGTTTTTTCTTTTTTTAAGGAATGAACTCCAAGCAATGAATTTTCCTCTTAGAACTGCTTTCAATGTGTCCCATAGATTCCGATATGTTGTGTCTGTGTTTTCATTTATCTCTAAGCATTTTTTAATTTCCTCCTTGATGTCTTCTATAACCCATTGATCATTCAGTAACCTATTGTTCATTCTCCAAGTGATGTATGCTTTTTCCTTCCTTCTTTTATCGTTGATTTTCAGTTTCATTCCATTATGATCAGATAAGATGCATGGTATTATCTCTACTCCTTTATATTGTCTAAGAGTTGCCCTGTGACATAATATATGATCTATTTTTGAGAAGGATCCATGTGCTGCTGAGAAAAAAGTATAACTGCTTGATGTTGGGTGGTATACTCTATATATGTCAATTAAGTCTAGGTTATTAATTGTGTTATTGAGTTCTATAGTTTCCTTATTCAACTTTTGTTTGGAAGATCTGTCCAGTGGCGAGAGAGGTGTGTTGAAGTCTCCCATGATTATGGTATGGTGGTCTATTAGACTCTTGAACTTGAGAAGAGTTTGTTTGACGAACATAGCTGCACCATTGTTTGGGGCATAAATATTTATGATTGTTATGTCTTGTTGGTGTATGGTTCCCTTAAGCAGTATGTAGTGTCCCTCTTTATCCCTTTTGATTAACTTGGGCTTGAAATCTATTTTATTTGATATGAGTATGGACACTCCTGCTTGTTTCCGAAGTCCATATGAGTGATATGATTTTTCCCAACCTTTCACCTTCAGCCTATGTATGTCTTTTCCTATCAAATGCGTCTCCTGTAGGCAGCATATTGTTGGGTCTTGTTTTGTGATCCATTCTACTAGCCTGTGTCTCTTAATTGGTGAGTTTGAGCCATTAACATTTAGGGTTATTATTGAGATATGGGTTGTTCTTCCAGCCATATTTGTTTATTTCTGTTACTAAACATGGTTTGTTTTCCTCTTTGATTATTTCCCCCCCTTTACTGTCCTACCTCCCACTGTTGGTTTTCATTGTTATTTTCCATTTCCTCTTCCTGTAATGTTTTGCCGAGGATGTTTTGAAGAGATGGTTTTCTAGCTGCAAATTCTTTTAACTTTTGTTTATCGTGGAAGGTTTTAATTTCATCTTCCATCCTGAAGCTTAATTTCGCTGGATACACAATTCTTGGTTGGAACCCATTTTCTTTCAGTGTTTGAAATATGTTATTCCAAGATCTTCTAGCTTTCAGAGTCTGTGTTGAAAGATCAGCTGTTATCCTGATTGGCTTACCCCTAAATGTAATCTGCTTCCTTTCTCTTGTAGCTTTTAAAATTCTCTCCTTATTCTGTATGTTGGGCATCTTCATTATAATGTGTCTAGGTGTGGATCTCTTATGATTTGGCACATTCGGCGTCCTGTAGGCTTCTAGGATTTGGGACTCTGTCTCATTCTTCAAGTCTGGGAAGTTTTCTCATATTATTTCATTGAATAGACTGCTCATTCCTTTGGTTTGGAGCTCTGTACCTTCCTGTATCCCAATGACTCTTAAGTTTGGTCTCTTAATGTTATCCCATATTTCTTGGATGTTCTGCTCATGGTTTCTTAACAGTCTTGCTGAGCTGTCTATGTTCTTTTCAAGTTGAAATACTTTGTCTTCATTGTCTGATGTTCTATCTTCTAAGTGTTCTACTCTGCTGGTAGTATTCTCCATTGAGTTTTTAAGTTGGTTTATTGCTTCCTGCATTTCTAGGATTTCTGTTTGTTTGTTTTTTATAACCTCTATCTCCCTGTATAGTTGATCCTTTGCTTCCTGGATTTGTTTGCGTAATTCATTGTCGAAGTGATCTTTCATTGTCTGATTTTGCTGTCTAATGTCTTCCTTGATACTCCAGATCATCTGAAGCATGTATATCCTGAATTCTTTATCTGACATTCCATCTGCTGCAGCTGTTACCTCTTCTAAAGTTGCGTTGACCTGCATTGCTTGTGGTCCTTTCTTTCCTTGTCTTTTCATACTGCTTGCGTATCTTTCCTGCAGGCGCGGGCGGCGGCTCTGCTCTCTCCTTATTCCAATTGGGGTGTTGTGGCTACCACGCCGGCAGGTCACTGGGCCTGTTCTGGGAGCTGGCGGCGGCTCTGTTCTGCCCCTACTCCAATTGGGGTGACGAGTGTACCACGCCGGCAGGCCACCGGGCCTGATCCGCTGGTCGGTTGCAGGTTTGCCTACCCTGCAGGCGCGGGCGGCGGCTCTACTCTGCCCCTACTCCAAATGGGGTGACGTGTCTGTCGTACCGGCAGGCCACTGGGCCTGTCCCGCTGGTCGGTCGCAGATCTGCCCACTTTTCGGGCACGGGTGGCAGCTCTGCTCTGCCGCTACTCCAATTGGGGTGTCGTGACTACCCCGCCTGCAGGTCGCTGGGCCTGTTCCTGGCACGGGCGGCGACTCTGCTCTGCCCCTACTCCAATTAGGGTGGTGTGTGTACCACGCCGGCAGGCTCCTGGGCCTGATCCGCCGGTCTGTTGCAGGTCTGCCTACCTTGGAGGCGCGGGTGGCGGATCTGCCCTGCCCCTCCTACCATGCCTGCGGACCCCTGGGCCTGATCTGCAGGTTGGTCACAGGTCTGCTCACCCTTCGGGCACGGGTGGCGGTTCCGCTCTCCCCCCACTCCAATTGGGGTCACGTGGCCACCACACCGGTAGGGCCTGATCCGGGCGTGGGAGAAGGATCTGCTCTACCCCTACTCCAGTTGGGGTGACGTGTGTACCACACTGGCAGGCCACTGGGCCTGACCCGCCAGTCTGTGACAGGTCTGTTTACCTTGCAAGCGCGGGCGGCGTCTCTGCCCTGCCCCTCCTACCACGCCCATGTACCACTGGGTCGCGGGTCTGCCCACCTTGCGGGTGCTGGTGGCGGCTCCGCTCCGCCCCCTCTCCAATTGGGGTCACGCGGTTACCACGCTGGCGAGCCGCTGGGCCTGCTCCGGGCGCTGGTGGCGGCCTGGCTCCTCCCCTCTGGCTCAACGACAAATTGAGGAGACTCGGGTGTCTGTGCCTCACCCCCCCTACCAGGAGACCAACTGTTTCTGTCGCCGCTGGTATTGATGAAGTTCTCTCCTCCGCCGCTTTCTGATGACATCAGATCTCTGCCATGTTGGTATCCTATGCGAATGGCAGCATTTTGTTCCCCTTGCCGGGCAACCAAAGCAACGGGTGAGTCCTGACCGGCCCTCAGCAGGACCCGGACCGAGAAGCAGTTTCCGTGGGCTCCTAGCCCTGGGCCAGGGCAGTTCCGGGAGCCGGAACTCGGCTGCTCCATGCTCGCTGTAAGCTCCGATAAGGGTAGGCTCCAAGAAGCAGTCCCCGCGGGCTCAGTTCCGGGAGCCGGAATTCGGCCGCTTAGTGCTTGGTGTATGCTCTGATAGGAGCAGGGTCCAAAAGCAGCCTCCGCAGGCTCCCCAGCCCTGGGCCAGGGTGATTCCGGGAGCCGTAACTCGGCCGCCCCGCGCTCGGTGTTCGCTCCAATAAGATCAGGTTCTAAGAAGCCCCCAGGCACTGAACCCTAGCAATCTGTCTGCAAGCCGCAGGCGAATGGCAGCCTGAAATTACCTGTTCTATGGCTGAATGAGCTGCGGTCAGTCGAAAACAGGGATGGTGACGTCAGCTTTCCAACATGGTGGCTGCTGGCCTCCTCTGTGGTCTGACTGGTGTGGAGAACCGAGATGGACCGCTTCCTTCCCCTGTCTCAAACCCAGAATTCAGCCCTGAGTACGGTGCTTGCACGGCTGGCAGAAACTGCAGCACTGTATCCCTGCGTCACTATCTCCTCGTTTCCCAGCGCGCGCTGCAGATTCTAGCCGCGGGGCGATTTGCTGAATAAGCAGTGTTACCCTCCGTGCGACAAACCTCTCGCGTTTGAGTCCCCGTAGCTGATCCTCGTGCGATGGAAATCCTTCCTCCAGGTTCCGGAGCACCCCACTATTGCTGGAAATTCCTAACAAGATAGCCTTTAGCCGTCCTGACTTGTCATACTCCCACACAGTGAAGCAGCACACAGGGGCAATGCACTCCCCTCGCTGCCATCTTCCTCTCCTAAATACAGTTTCTTGATTCAAATATTATATTAGGGCCTGCAAGATTGTAGTTTTCTATTTTTATCATATTTTCCAAATTTATTGGTTGGAATTTTTGTAGTGAAGAACTTTCTCTGAAGAACTACTTAAAATATGCTCAACGTAGGAGAGGCAGGGCAAATGCACAAGTCTTTCTTATTGATTTTCAGTTTTCATAGTAGGAGGGCAAACTGATCAGAGCCAGAACTTGATGACAATAGAATCAGAAAATTTTATTTTCCAGCATGTAGCTGCTTCATGCTGATATTCAGCAAGCCCATCCTCTCTGTGCCTCATTTGCATTTGGGAAAAACGTCTAAAGAGATAATTTTTATTAAAATATCTACAACTGTATTCTTATTTGTACATGTCACATCTCTGTGAAGAAAATATTATCTAACTCCCCTTATGATATTTATTTGTATAGTATATGTATATAGTGAACAGGAGACTAGTAATTTTAATTGTATTATATTAAACAGTTCTTATTTGTGAATTGTCAATGAAATGAAAGTATAGAAAATAGGGTCTCATTTTGGTTAATGGAAAACACCTGAAAAATATTTATATTGTGATTGTATAGAGTTTTAAAGCAGACATACAGAGTCAAGAATAAATGAATATCTGCTAAATTGTTACACGACTACAGTTGTAGTTATGCTTTAGTGCATAAAAATTCAGGCAAGGGTTAAAGAAAATCAGAAGATGTTGGTTCCTTTTGCTTTTGCCACTTTCTAGTTATTGATCTGGTGAAAATCACCTTGGGGTTATTTTCCTATCTCCCATTTGAAAAGGATTTAAGCATAAAAATGATGACATTTGTCAAGTTTGTTTAGCATCTCAGTTGAATTGTGCTATAAAATTGAATCAGTAGTAAAATAAATTAATTGCTTTGAGGTAAAATATGAGGAGGGTTGTGGCTAAGGAAGTACATCCTACGTCATGATATAGGAAAGATGCAAGTGGAAGGTTCTACCCTAGCTATTTGCCAGTGAACAGCTTTCACTTAGTGTTTTTTTTTTTTAATTTTTTTTTTTTTTTTTAGTTGTAGGTGGACACAATACCTTTATTTTATTTATTTGCTTTTATGCGGTGCTAGGAAATGAACCCAGTGTCTCATACAAGCCAAGCAAGCGCTCTGGTTGTAGCATTGAGCTACAACCCCAGCCCCTCACTTACCTTTTGAATATAAAGTTAAGTCAGTGAATTGCGAGATAAAGGGCAATAGAGGAAAATTACAGACAATGTAATATTGCCTGTATGTTGTAATAATCCCCCAAAGTTCATGATGACAGCAATTATTACGTGACTTTAAACTCTCCAGAGGAATTCACTATTAAACCTGAAGCAAATGTTTTGGTCAGTCAAGTTAAGGAGGATTATTTCATTTTAGATCTGGTCTCCTTTTTTTAAAAAAATATTTTTTTTTAGTTGTAGATGGACACAATACCTTTATTTAATTTATTTATTTTTATGTGGTGCTGAGGATTGAACCCAGTGCCTCACACATGCTAGGTAAGTGGTCTATCACTGAGCCAGAACCCCAGCCTCAGATCTGGTCTCTTTTTGCTCTGGCATGAAGTGTTAAATTGTGTCTAACATTCAGTACTATTTCTTGGATGAAGTTGTGAAGAATGGTATATACTAGGTAGGCATTTTAAATGAAATTAAAACTGGTGATTTCTCCAGTAAGGGTGATTTTTAAAATTAGATTTACTTTCCATGCTCAGTAAAGCCTCACACTGTGTTTGTCACCAAATTGTCACTTGGAGAATGATTTTTGGTTTCATTAGGAAAACTGTGTGACAGGTAAGTAGAGACATCTTATGTCCAGGTTTAAGGAGGAGGGCTATGGAGTAACAAGGATGCTTATACCCCATATTCCTCTTTAGTTAATAACTGAGTTGACTTTGGGTAAATCATTTATCTTTTCAAAAATCATGGTTTCCTCTTTTGTAGAATTCTTGGAATAATAGTATATATTTCAAAAGGTTGTCTGAGTAGTCAGTAATGTCATGCATATAAAGCCTTATTTACTGAAGTAACTATTTTACTTATTATTTATAAAGAACAATGGGGGATAAGATAAAGAGGAGGATGTAATTGCTTGAACTGAATGAAGAGTTCAGGAAGGCATTAGAGAAAAAAGACATTGCAAATTATTGATGGAACTGTGGACATTCACGTGACAGGAATTGATAACTTTGCTAGTCATACAAACATAGTCTGTTCAAGGAATAGTTTGATTTGGGTGAATATCAAGGAACATTTTGGGGTACAGAAATTAGAAATATAGGCAGATGACACTAGACGTCAGGCAAAGGATTGTAAATCATAAATTGATTTGACAAAGATGTGCATTTGGAAAAAACAACTGTGGCAGCAGAGGGACATACAAAATTGGGGAAACTAAATTGGTTTGGTTAGCTGATGGCTATTGGAAAGGTTCAAGGTAGAGGTGAGCCAGTGCACAGCAGTGGCAATGGGAAGCAAAGGATGAATTCTTGTGCTAGAAAGGTGGTATAATCAAGTGAATTGGGAGTAAGGAATTATAGTAGCTGGCAGCTGGCCTGTAATTCATTAATTTACTTTATTAATGGATGTCTTACAAGAAAGAAAAGAAAATGGAGGATATGGTCAAATCTCCATATCAACTTGCTGTCCCAATAAAAGAGAAATGATATTTCTAGTAAGGAGAGACCTTATCTTGTGAAGCTCTTTACCAGATGGCCCTAATTAAAGGGTGACTTACAGTAAATAAGTCACATTCTATGAAGAATTGCTATCTGGAGGATACCATATATGCCAGTCAGACACTAGCAGTATCAGAAGAGTGGTTGGTTGTGAAAGCCACAGAAGAAAAACATTTAGCACAAATAAGTGTGCATTCAAAAGTGGAAATGGTGCAGGGAATCAGTTGCAGATTCAGACTGAAAACATCAATTAGATTTACCAATTAGAAGCTTATTAGTGACTTCAGAGATAATTAAATAAAATTATAAATTAGTAGTGGTAGCAAAGTGCATAACTTGGAGGTGGTCTCTGGTGTGGATTCAGAAGCAGAGAGGGTGGATAATTGGATTGATCTCACTTGTGGATTCTTAATGTGGATGTTATGAACAGATCAGAGGTAGTTAAGGATGCCAATGAGAGTGGTTAATGTGATCAGTTGCTTTCTCTTGGATGAGTGAAGAAATCAATAAAGCTGTGATAGTCTAAGGTACTTGTATCAATGTCATTTGGGATCTTAGTTAAAAATCCAGTATTCCTTACTGAAATGAAGTTTTGGGAATATTCTTTCAGAACCTTTCTGGATTAATATTTAAGAAGCCTAATATAAGTAAGTGGGTTATAAGAAAAAAATTATGGTCTTTTCATAATATTACGTAAAAGAAAGGACAGAGATCTGAATATTTAGAATGCTTTTTTATATTAACAAATAGCTGGTAAATGTACATGCATTGTAAAGACTGGATGGATAGTTTCATCTCTCCTTTGAGTGCCCTGCTTACTGATCTAAATAGTCATAAAACAAATAATAATAATCTAAATAGATACAGACCACCGGTTTCAGGATAATGGATATTTTAATAACTTTTTCTTTCTTTTTAAAAATTTATTTCCTTCTTTCTTTTTTGTGGTGCTGGGGATCAAGTCCAGGGCCTCAAGTTTACTAGGCAAGCCCTCTGCCATTGAACCACAACCCATCCCTAACTTTCATTCTTTTTTTTTAGCACATACTTAAATTGCAGCTTATATTTCTTTTGTAATTAAAAATTAATTACAATATTTAAAATTGGATAGCAAATGATATATATGTTCATATATAGAACTATAGAAATAGAGATAAAAAATACACACTTCAAGAAAATGTTTTAATAGGATAGAAAGGAGAAAGAACATGAAATCATTTTAACTAAAATTAGGTCTAGAGGGAAAGCTATTTCCTTTGTATTAGCTTTCCATCAGTGTTACAAAATACCTGAGGTAACTAACTTATGAAGAGAAAATTTTATTTTGGTTCATGGTTCCAGTAGTTTTAGTACAAGATCTATTATCCTCCTTTGCTTTGAACGTCTGTTGAGGGTAGCACATGGTAGGAGCATGTGGTGCAGGAAACTTGCATATGATACCAGCCAGATATGCAAAGAGAAAGAGAAATTTTCAAAAAATCCCTTCAAGAGCATGTCTCCTGTGACCTAATGACATTCCATAGGGCTGTACTTCTTAAAGATTCCATCCCAGTCCAATCATGTCACCTTGAGGACCAAACCTTTAACATGTGAGTCTTTGGGGGACATTCAACATCTAAACTATTGCAATGGAACTAAAGCAGACATTTGTAAAAAAACAAATGCCATGTATGTCATCAATTTGCCTAAGGCAGCCCTTGTTCTAAATAACCCAGAGACTGAAAATGCTTAACTTTGTCTGACTTTTTTTTTTTTTATCAACTTTCGAAAGTGTCATAAAACAAATAATAATAATCTAAATAGATACAGACCACTTTGTGGAATCACTACAGAGATGTGTAGGAAATATAGGTCTGAAAAATATGTGGTCATGAGTCCTATGGTGTTAAGAAAATTCCTGAGATTATTTTAGAGGAATAGCGGATATATGCTGTAAGATTTCTGGTCACCTAGGAATATATCTGTCAAAAGCTCAAAAGCTATCCTGAAAAAAAATTGAGTGCAGGAAGCCAGAATATTCTTTGAAAACCATACTCAAAGGCATTTTTTTTGTTGTTTTTGATGAAGGTTAACATTGTCCAAGCCATTGGAACATGTTGAGTTCACAGATGTTTATCAAGTAATCATCAGGCCAGAATCTTTAAAGAGGAATTTCAAAATATGTATATCATAGGCATCATCCTTTCCTTCAGGTAATTTACAATGTAGGTGAAGAGACAAAATAAATGAGGTTTTAATTCTGAAAAAAGATACTAAGGAGAGAGAAGATGGGATGAAAGTGATTAACATTCATCTCTCCTTCGAGTGCCCTGCCTACTGGTCTACCTAGTCCCACTAGAAATCTGCATGTTGATATGTAAGTGGCATACCTGATTCCTATGTCCAAGATAAGCTCCAAATTCACAATCTCCTTTCTTTTCTCCTACCCATTCTGTTTTAGTAATGGCCATTTTATGCTTTCTAATATACAAGCCAGAAATTTAGTAACCTACCTTAACACATTTCTTTATTATTAAATTTTAGAATTAAAAGGAATTTTAGGTATATTCTAATTTAGAAGTATTGAATCTGAGATACAGATTGAGCAAAGTTAGGTGTACAATCTGCACATTTTTAGAAACAATGAGGTCCTTAGTGTTCATAAACTCTTAAAGGGGTCTGTAATCCAAATATCATTGATAACACTACTCACTATCTGGATTAATTTCCCACCTTACCTGTTATTGACCTTGTGGGGTTCTTGTGCTCTTTATCAAAAGGATAGAAAAGCACATCTGAGACAGGACCAAGATTCTTCCCACATTTGAGCACAAGGCAGCATTGAGGAGACACAAATCCCAGACAGACTCAGAACAAAGGACAAAAAGTGTTTAGCTTTTACATCACGTGTAGGACGGGCAGGGACCCAATCTCTTGATGTCATCACAGCAGAGGGAGTTTTTGTTGCCCCTTTGCTCTTCTTCATCATGCCTCTTCAAGGGATGCATTTCTCATTACATCTGAAGTCTCTACCTTGGGGTGTGATTTTTACTGTGCTAGTAAAGTAAATGTAATTATAGATTGCTTTAGTGATTATTCTCTGCATGCATTTGCTTCCTGCCACCTGGAATCCACCCCTTGTCATCTGGGAGCATCCCTAATATTATTTTCAGAACAGGGCAGACCATTATCCTTTCTCAGTGGTTTTGACTTTAATGACCTTTCTTGTCTGGCTCTGGCTTCTTGGTATTTCTGCTGACCATGTCTCAGAAGACTGAGCTGGCTTCCCAACCCCCCATCTCCAGGGATCTTAATTTCAGAGTGTTGAAGACTGCTCCACTTTTTAACTCCTAATTTCCTGGCAGGTCTGTTAATAGCAGAGATAAGGCCCAGCTTGGCTTCTCAGATGAATGGAGAAACTAAAACCCAAAGAAGATAAGTGGCTTTGCCAAGGTTGGCTCTCTGCAGAGAACAAGTAGGCTCTGGAAGGCTCTTTACTCTCTAAGACATTTAATGATCAAAATCAAATTATTTCCTGTAGAGGCCATCACTTATTATCATAAATGAAAGTGTGTTGGTGGTCATGCAAGTCCTAAGGTATTGTTCTTGCTGTGCCCAAGCACTGGAAAATTCTGTGACAATTTATCCTAAATTTAAAGAGGTTATGCTTATATAGAAACATTTTGAGTGTTTTTTTATGATCAAATTTTATATTTATATTTAAAAATTTTGTGATAGAATGAACTTCTTTTTAACTTGTTTTTGCAAATTAATTACCATTATGTTTCATGTGCCCTGATCTTATTTCGGATTTATGAATCCATTTCCTAGTCCAATCCACTACTATCAAAAACAAGGACATGTTGTATAAGATATTTATTTTATTATCTTAATAGTTTTATTTTTCATGTTAATGTCTTTTAACTATCCATAGTAATCTTGTATGCAGTGTTCAAACATAGGAATCCTGTTTTATTTATTTATTACTTTACTAAATGATTTTGTCCTTTTCTCCTTAATTTATGCCTACTTATTATAGTGATTTGGGAAATTATCTTACTCCTATATTAAGTTCTCTTTTCTGCTTTGAAGTATCTATTTCATTTGTTTAGTTTTTGTTAATGCCATACATCTTTTAATGTTGTGGATTTGTATGTTCCTTCTCAAAACTGATTTCTACTCTGTTGAGTTTTTCATTATTATGAAAGATATTATACTTCTGATTATATCCTCTAGCTGGCTATTTGTTTATCTCTAATGTAGAGAATGTTCATGATTTTTATAAATCGATCTTACATATGATCAAACTCTTTCCTGTGTTTTAACAATCTGTCTGTTAGGACTATTGTTTTTTTTTCTATTGAAGATCATTATATTATTTACATGACTGATTTATTCCTCCTTTTCCAATATGTGTACTTTTGTTTCTTTTACTTTTTAAAATAGCACTTTCCAGGCTTTATAGGACTATCTAAAACATGTTGAATGATGCAATTCTTGAACCTTTTATAATTATGTAATTCTTTTGAAAGTTAATGCATAATTTTGGATGAATGTCCATCATGATTTTATTGTAAAGATAATGTGCCTTAAGTTTTCCACTTAATTATAATATTTAAGCATAGTATTTACTTTAAGGAATTAGTTTTTTTTTAGTTGTTGTCTTATTCATTTATTATATGTGGTGCTGAGAATCAATCTCAGTGCCTCACACAGGCAAGTGCTTTACCACTGAGCTACAGCCACAGCCCTAAGCATGTATTCTTTAATCATCACAAAGTTTAGGGCGTTCCTTTATAATGCTAGTTTTCTAGGTGCCGGAGTCTGGCTGGGCACAAAATCACGAGCCACCACACAGCTTGTAGATTCAAGCAGCAACTCTTTATTCCCGAACTCACACCAGCCGTATATAATCACATTCTGGGGAAATCCATGTTCTCTGCCCAAATCCACCCCCACTGGGCTTCTGTCTCCCAAAAAAAATACTGTCTGAATCCCTTGAGAACTCAAGGGGAACTCAGGCAGCAAGATACGCCCTATTCCCAGCAGGAATAACCTTAAACCTGGAACCACGCTAAACCCGGATTGTCCTAAACTGGGAACGCCCTAAACCTGGATTATCCTAAACCGGGAACACCCGAAACCCGGATCTGCCCTGGTCCTTGAGCAAGGTCACCTTAGATGCAATGTCACTGCAAAATGTCCTATTTCCACGAGTCCTTCCACTAAGCAACATGGGGTACGCTGGCAAGGAAATTGACATACCTACTTGGCTAATGGCTCCCAGCATCTAGGGATGGATTTCTCTTTTTAATCACATTTAAGTTTTAAGATATATTCAATCTGCTTTCCTACATCTCTTGAAATAATTGTATGTTTTGTCTTTGTTAGTCTATTGATATGGGGAATTTGTGCTTTTTATTTTTTTGTACTAAGGTAGTCTTGCAATTCCGAAAAAATTCTACTTAATCATATAGGATTTTTCTTTAATATAGTATTACATTTTGCTGAAATTTTGTCTTGGAATTTGCATATATATCCATAATCCAATGAGTCTATAATTTTCTTTTTGTACTCCCTCTATCTAATTTTGGAATTAAGATACACTACTTTCATAGAATGGGCAACTTGTTCCTGGTTTTTACTTTAAAGGTAAAAATTATCTGTTCTTTGACAGAATGCATCTAAAAATCAGCAGAATCAGCAGAGCCAGGGAATTTTGGGGAGGAAAAGACTGTCTTTTACATTTCTTTAATACTCATAAATCTGTAAGTTTTCTATTTCCTTTCATACCTGTTACGTTTTCTGTTTTTTTCAGCAATATATCTTTTGTCTCAGTGCTAAACTAGGTAGCACATAGGTACTCATAGCCATTTTAATCTCTTTTTATGTCTATGTTTACTTCTCTCTCATTTCTGGGCTTTTTTTTTATATGCATAGCCTTTCTTCCCCCTTTACCTCCCTCTTTTTATCTCTCTGTGTTTTCTTTCTTACTCTCAGTTTTGCTCACTTCTTTGAGGTTAATGAGCAAACTCTGGTTTTTGGTTGAAGTCTCTTCATCTATTAATCTCTTTGAGGCTTTAAATTTTTGGGTTTTCCTTGATAGGTTTGTTCTCTATTGATTTTTTTTTTAGTATCTATTATTTTTCCTCCTTATTTTGCTAGGTTTGCTTGTTTGCTCCTTTCTGGCTCACTAATTTTAATGATTGGCTCATTTTGTCAAGCACTTTTTTTCTTAATAAATTTACTTAAAATAAATTTCCTTTTAAATGGTATCCTTTGACCAAGTTCTCCCCATCCCACAGCCATAATCTCAGTTATATAGGAGGAATAAGATTCAAATGATCGCTTATACACTAAAGTGACTATAGTTAATGATGGTTTTGAAAAATATAGAGAATACACACTATGTTCTCTTGCCACAAAAATGATAACTGGTATCATTTAGTTAAAATGTTTGTGAATAAGGCAGATTAGAATATTCCACATTGTACATACACTTCAGAACATCATGTTGTACATGATAAAATAATATATGGTATTTTGTAAAGCACTCATGCATTTTAGCATGTATTGCTCAGATTCAATTCTCTTAAGATTTCTCTTTTACTTTTTAGCATGTTATTGAGTAGACTTGCTTGGTTCTTAAACTTTTTTTTTTTTGAGTTGCTCTTTTACTTTTATTGCTCTCAGCTAGATAACTTTGATGTAGTTATGCTGTGATTGCTAAGCATGATCTGGAAAATGATATGGAGAATAACCCTTCCACAATATATCCAGGAAAGGCAATCGCAGGATTGCTCCCTTGGTTATCCTCTGATGCAGTACTGGGCCATTCTCTGCCACAGGATCTTATCTCACAGCACAGTTTTCTCATAGTTTTCATAATGATAGACATATCTGGTTCCTTAGATCTATGGTTTTCTCTATCTTTTGTCCTTAGGATGAATTATTGGGAAATAAACAGCAACTTGTGCAAGTTTTTCACCTTGTCAGGAACAAACAGAAACTACCTAGTATTTTCTATTTCAGTGATTCTTTGAACATTCATCAAGTATTGCTTGAGCAATGATGATGTCCAGAATAGTTCTAGATTTTAGGATTAGTTGTAAAAAGATACACTAAACCCCTGTTTTTATTTGTAAAAAAATATTTTGTTTCTAAGTCAAAATGAAACATCTTCTTATCTTTATTAAATGCAAAGCAAGCTGATTTGTTAGACCTGGTTTAAATGTCAGCATAGTGTATTAGAGCTTTCTGTCACTGTGACAAAATACCTGACAGAAACAGCCGAAAGGAGGAAAGGTTTGTTTTGGCTCTTGGTTTCAGTCGATGATTGGCTCATTCTAAGCCAGAAATATCAAGGTGGAAAGGAGTGGAAGTGCAAATCCAGGATGGAGAGAGAGGGAGAGAGAGAAGGAGAGGGAGAGAGAGGAAGGAGAGTGAGAGGAAGGAGAGGAAGAGAGAGGAAGGAGAGAGAGAGAGAGCGAGCAAGCGAGCAAGCACTTGAAAGGGTACCAAGTGTAAGAGATATGAATGTGCCTTAGTATCTGTTTTCTCCAACTAGGCCCCACCTCCTAGTTTCCACTACCTCCCCATAACCTATTCAGCTCTGATTTCTTCAGTGACTTAATCCATTAATTAGGTCAGACCCAGTTACTTCCCCAAAGTCCCACCTTTGAACTTTGTTTTTTTGGTGACCTAGCCTTCAACATCTGAGCCTTTATGAGACATTCCAGATCCAAATAACAAAACAGTTATATGATACACAGTTTGAAGAGAGAGAGAAGATTGGCTGACTGTGGTGTATTCTTAATTCTTAGTTGTCTTTGTCCTTTCAGATTCAGAAAGAGCAAAAGTAGTAAATCACATTTAATTGTGGAAATGATCTGTGGTAAATAAATACTTCCTTCCTTCCACATATCAGAATGTGTAGACTCCCTGGGTGTTTTAGTTTTCTTGGGTTGTCATCACAAATCACCACAGAATTGGTGACCTTAAACACATAAATTAATTTTGTTACAAATCTGGATGTTAGAAGTCTGAGATGAAGCTATTACCAGGTTGGTTTCTTCTTGGGCCTCTCTTCATGGCTTATGGACAGCTGTCTTCTGTTGTCTTCATATAGGTTTCCCTTTGTGTATTATGTCCAAATCTCTACTTACAAGAACACCAGCCATATAGGATTACAGCCTGCCCTAATCACCTCGTTTAACGTTAATTACTTTCTTAAAAAGACCTTATTTCCAAGAAGAGTCACATTATGAGGTACTGATAGCAAGACTTCAACATATAAATTTTTGGGGTAGCGCACACAATTCAGTCTATAATTCAACTTGTAAGCACAGTGTATTCATTAATGTTAGTATAACAAATGTTCCTGGTAGATAGTCTCTATGATTGAATTAGCAGAAGTGCATGTCATTTCCACGTGTTTGGAGATGAGTTTTGGGGGTATTTAAAACCATGTGACTAGGTGTTTAGCTTTCAGAGATAAAATCTGAAACAATTGCTAAGCTTAACATTTTGTGGACAGACTTGATTTATGGAGGGAAAAATCTCACGCATTAAACTGGGTAAGTTTTCTTTTGATAGGCAACTCGAAAATAGCATTTAGCTGTTTTTAAGTCTATGAAGAATGTTTTCATTCTTTTGAACTAGTTTCTGTCTATAAGTATAGATGTGAATTATTTGATTGACAGAGAAGTGTAAAGAGAATGTCTATTTACGTTTTATGTGTGTGGAGGTTCATCTAACTACATAGAAAAGCAGGCTACTGTAGTGGAAAGAGCCTTGAGAGTACTGGCCTATGAGCAAGAACATTTGCGGAAAACAAGTCTGCTGTATGGAGTCAGTAAGCTAAATTACCAGACTGCTCATGACTGGAAATATTGGGGGAGATGGCAGTAAACCCAGGATAGTCTTTTTTTAAGTCCATAGGTAAGTCTTTATTAAAGGCTGACTAACCCAGATTGGTTAACAATGTCTCACTGAACTTGAAAAGCAGATGCCAGTCTTAGTTTAAAATCCATCTAGAACCCATTTGGCTGGGCTACTTGACACTACTTCATTATGTATAAATTCAAAATGAAATTATGATATCATTTAAATATTGTTCTATCAACACTTGAAAATATGTATATCAAATCAAGTCACAATCATAATTCAGTGTTCTCATTAAATACCTGTTCTAAAAATTGAACTTCTCAGAGCGTAACTTCATATAATGGAAGATATTTCATTGATTAGAACATTCTTTTATGTTTTAAGCAGCTCATTCCTGTTCATAGGTAAATGTTATTCAGAACTCTTATGTTTTTATCACTACTTTTTCAAGTAAACGATTTAATGGTACATTTGTTACTTATTTTCTTTCCCCTGCCAAATTTTTACTCTCCATTTGTCTTTAGGATTCTGGGTTCACCTTTAAAGGGAGATGAAGTTCATTGTCTCTTGTGGGCCATTGTCAAGGACTTCTTCCATCTTAAATGAACAGTGGAATTGGGTCACTTTTTATTAAGCAGACAGACTTAGTAGACATTTTCTGGAATCACAGCTGTGTCAGTTAATGAACTGCACAGACGCTCTTGTTTCACTGACATCTTGACAGTTCATAAAATAATTAACAGCATAACAGTTTTACTAACAGACTATTTTGCATTCAGAATCTTGTCATTACTTCAAAAATTTCCAGAGAGGAAAAGTGTGGAATCTGTTCCCTGTAATGGGTATTAAAGAGACAAATAACGGGGTCAAATTTTAGGTCAGGCTTTCTCAGCCTAGTTGACATTTGGATGTAGTAAGTCTTTGCAGCAGGTGGATTAACTCAGGTAGGATGTTTATCTGCATCCTGGGCCTCTACCCAACAGGTGCCAGTAGCACACACTTTCCCCTCTGCAGTTGTAACAATGTACAATGTCTGGAGACTGCCAAATGCATCCTGGGGGACAAAATTTCCCTGGCTGAGAACTGCTTAGATGAGTGTTCAAATGTATCCTGGAAACTGAAGCAGTCAGATTTGTGATTGGTAAAGAGTTTTGGAAAGATCAGTCTCTTTCCTATACAATAGCAAAAGCATCACCAATGACAGCCACCACTACACTGCCGCTCTAAGGCTGAGGAGATGGAAAGGAATATTTTCTTGATATAATCCAACTAGCAGACACTATTGTAGAAATTTTGTTCTATTTTGTTTAATCCTAATAGTCCTATGAAGAGACAGAAGATTGGCATTCTCATTTTACTGACATGGGAATTGAGGCCAGGATAATTAAGCCAAACGTCTGATAGGTGGTATGGTTGGGATTCAGCTAGTGAGTCCTCTTCCCAAGTTCGCATACTTTCCATCCCATTCTACTGTATCCTTAAAACACTTTTACCTTCTGAAAATCTTATTATTTCTGTCGATGATGTCAAAGCATTGAAAGTTAAATTTTGTTTTTAATTTTTTGTGATATGTACATGTTGATAAAATTATCAGCCCTTCTTCAAATTTAATAGTTTGTTTTAAAATGTTTGTAAAAAGTTAGAGGAAAGTCTTTTTAAAACTATATCTACCTTTCTGCTTTCAAAGAATTCTAATAAAGGTTCCTTTTGGTTACGGGTGCTGGTTCCATCTCTTCCCACTCTCCCAATTGAAAATCACACTAATAAATGTATTTCAGAAGTACTTACTCCAACAATTAATAATAGAGAAAAGTCCAATATTATATAACCTGAGTTATCAAATTGTAAGAATTTATTCTTAATTTCAAAATTTGATCAGTTCAACCTGAGCACTTTTTAATGTTTTCCTTTGAGGAAGAAGTCTGATCAGCTACCAAATGGCTAGAAAGTACTTGTAAAAACTGAGAGGAGCAAAATTCTCACCAAAATTATGAATGTCCAGTTTGAAATTTTGAATTTATTGATAAAAATGCAATTAATCCTCAAGAAACTTAGCAAGACCCTGTCTCAAAGTGAAAGATAAAAGAGGTGTGTGGGGGTGTGTGTGCAGGAGATGTGGCTCAGTGGCTCAGTGATTAAGCAATCCTGGGTTCAATCCCTGGTATAAAAAAAGAAGAAAAAAAAAAAAAAAGAAAAAGGAAGAAAGGGAGGGAGCAAGGAAGGACCACCTTCAGGAAGGGGTTTCACAAGTCTCTTGCCTTTCTGTTGGAAATTTATTAGTTGGGTTTTATCCCTATGACCAACATGCCTGACCAGAATAACTTAGTAGAGGACAATTTTATTTTGGGTTTATGGTTTTAAAGGTTAAGCGCATAGATGGAGGACTACATTACTCTGGGCCTGAGGTGATGCAGAACATCATGGCAGGAGCACAGGGAGAAGACATGGTACCTGGGAAGGAAGGGGGTGGAGGAGAAGCCAGGGGACAAGATATAATATGTAAGGCTATGACCCCATGACCTCCTTCCTCCAGTGACACCCCACCTGCCTCTACAGTTACTACCCAGTTTTAGACTCATTTAAAATTAGTAATCCACCAAGTGGAATAATCCACTGATTGTGTTACAGCTCTTATAATCTAATCATATCTCATCTGAACATCCCTCCATTAACACAGCAGCTTTTGAGGGGCAATTTACATCCAAACCATAATAACATTCATTGCCTACCTTTCTTTGATTGTTTGTTTGCTCTCTCCTGAAAAGCAGCTTGTGTTTGTCTCTGGATGAGAGTCATGTTAGTTACTGAAGATGGTATATACTGCTTTCTTTAAAACTATTTTATTTCAGTAATGTTAGAGTTTCATCTTCTGACTCTTATTTAGTTCTTATGAGAGTCTTATGATCCTTTTCTTCATGTGCCTGTGCACCTCTTTAATAGTACTATCTGAATTACTTTATTAGGAATCATCAGCATATTAGTCAAGGAAAACTTTTGCAGGGTGTTCCTAAACTTTTCTTTGAACATCTGTATGGAGAAACCTGGAAGAAGATGTAAACTCCCCCCTGTATTTGCAGCTCCCAGAGGTATCACCCCATCTTGCCAGGATACACTCAGTTTCCAAAGATTTACCAAACACCTAGCTTTGGGGCGACTCACTGTGGCTTGTTGTGTGTGTGTGTGTGTGTGTGTGTGTGTGTGTGTGATTTAACCTCTATTGGAACATATCTATGTTCATTCTTTTAACCTATTAGCTATGTCTGTTTTTGACAGAGTTGAGTAGTTGTGACTAAGTGTATGGACATGGTTTCTAAAGCAGAAAATTCCTTTTTTTCTAAATGTGACCCTATGAAAGAAGAAATTTGCTCATCCTTGTCCTGTTTTTACCAGTGTTCAGATGTATCTCCACCAGTTCAGTTACTGCTCACCTCTTGTCTTTTGTATGAGTCTGTTTCCTTAGATTTTGAGCCAATTGATTTCCCTGTGTCTTTCACACTCAAGTTGTCAATATTGTCTACCATGTTTTCTTTAAAATTGTCATATTTTCTCTCTGTTTTCCCAATGATACCTCAGAGTCTCCATTCGCTTCCTTCACATTTTAAATTTTTTCTTACAGTCTGTAAAAGAATACAAGTAATTTAACCGAAAAATTTCTCTATAATCTGTTGTTTTTGTTAAAAAAAACAAAAAACAAAAAACAAAAAATGAACAAAAAACAGTTCAGTGCCTTTTTTTTCTAAGACTTTTTGGCTTATTTCTCCAACTCTGATTTTTCTGAACCTTCTTGTGTCTTTTTGCCTTTTTCCTCTGCCTTGCTGCATTTTGATTCTGCCTCCAGAAGTATTTTCTCATGATGGGGTACTATTCAAGAAGATAGTTTGGGATATCCTTTTCTAGAAGTTACCAGCATTAGATGGTTCCATCTCCTTCAGCTCTCCCTTTAGGACCCTTGTACTTCTGCTTTGTTAGGATGGGAAACACCCCTGATATCAGTTGCTATTCTTTAACTAGCTCCCAGGACTTTTCAGTGAGCACCTATTGGATTCTTGTGTTCTCAGGTGTTCAGTTGCTCTATTCATTTCCACATATTGATGTTACCAACCCAGTCTTAAAAAGTTGCTAGTGATATTAACTCACCCATATATACTTTGGGTCTTAGTACAATATCTTGCAACCTAGTTTTGATAAATGTTCGTGGATTTTTAGTTTTGCCACCTAGAACTTCTAAATGTTTTTATTTGGAGATTTGGAAGATTCAAAATCATCACCATCTTCCCAGAGTTCCTGATTCAACATTTTGATGAGTTAGTGTATTAGGTATATTGTGTTGTAATTTTTGAGAAGAAGAAGAATAAAACAATTTGAATTTAATTAAATGAAGGCGCATTTGAATTCTAGGAAAGGTATTTGTCATATGAACAACTGTGGATAGAAATAGACATTATTAAAATTATAGTAATGATAACTATTCTTTTTTTTCATTTCTTGGTTGTTATATGTGGGGCAAAGTACTTTGTATGCCTCCTTAATTATCTCTAAGAGACATATAGTATTTGTTTTTACAGTTTTACAGATGAGGTTGAAATGTGAAGAACATTTTGATTTGTTTGAGGTAAAACAACTACTAATTGTGGGAACTGAAATTCCAACCAAGGCTTGTGTGACTCAAAAGCCATGTCCATCCACAATGGTATACTTGCCATTGTTTAACCAAAACTGTTTTTATACCATCATCCATTCTCCAGTTCCTTTCTCACTGATGTTATCTCCTCTCCAGAGTTTCTAAAAATAACCACCTTATTGTTTCCCAGCTTCCTGCATACCTTTGACATTGATCTGACACCTTGATTAATCATAAGATTATAAAACAAAAATGTAAAGATCTCTGTAACAAGTTCTAATTGGTCATAAGGATACTCCTAGGGCCAATATTACAATTCGCATTTAATTGACATAGGGAAACATTGCAACTATTCCACCACTGGTTCTTGCCTATCTCTGGACTCATTGCTAATTACTGCCCATTGCAAATGCTTGGTTCTGGCCACATCCCTCTATACCCTTTTCATGGTGCTGCCCTTTAATTTCACCCATGTCTCTGCCCAAGTTGCCATTGCCTCTTGTGATATCTTTCTACCATTGATATCCTTTAAAGCCAAATGTCTAGGTTTCTTGATCTGTGGCTTTCCAATTCCTCCAAAATCTGAGTTGTGATTTGTAGGTTTTAACTGTCCTCAGAATCCAGATTGTTGTATTTTTCAGGGTGTTTAGGTGAGTTATCTTTGTACCTGTCTGCTCTGCCAGACTCTGGGCTTACTAAAGAGCAGCACAATATCTTACTCATCTTTCTAATCCAGATCTTCCACAGTAACTGGCACATAGTATTTCATTAAATCAGTTTTGTTTGATGAGCCTATTTATTATTATCAATGAGATGACTCTACTGGTTATGACTTGTTTGAGTTTCATGAAAAACAAAGACTGAATAGCTGTATACTAATTTTGTCTTTCTATCATTATCTAATAACATATATTCAAAATTATGCTTTAATAAGCATGAATAAACAGGCAGACAGCATTTTGTTTACCTATATTTTCAGAAAAATTAACCTTTTATCTTTCATGGCAGTTCCCTGAGAATTATCTGAGCATGAATAATATTTCTTCATGTAGTTCATCTTGCCCAGCAAAATTAAATATTTTTAATTAACATTTGTAATCAGCTTTTCCTATTCTTGGGTCTAGTGGTTTATATTCATTTGAGCAAATTGAATTTAAAAGAGAAATTAAACACTGCATTTATAGAGCCAAATTTAGATGGATCTTCTTCTTTATCCAACCTTACATTCTTTAACAATGACAGCAACTTTGGTTCCTATCATTCATTTAATTTTTTCACCAGCTTAACAAATCAGACATATATTTAAAGTTAATGAGTGTCATCTCTAGATGGGTTTAGAGTTTGCTCAAATCAGAGATGATGATCCACTCTGGGTAAGACTTTACTTTGATTGTTTTAAATCACAATGAAAGGACATCAAAGGCCGGATAGACAAAATGAAATTATTGTTCATTACTTTTTATTAAATATGATCCTACACAATATTCAGAAGTTAACTGAACTATCTCTGGTCTTCTGACTAAAGACCTCATATCATGGTTGTCCCAATGTCTTTGGACTCCAAGTTGGTAGTTATAGACATAATGACTGGTACTGACAAATTAAAATGTTTTTCCTGGCAAGTAAGTATTTTCTAAGGATTCCTATTTCAAGTGGGAAGGTTTTTGCCACTTTCCTCTAAGACCAGAAGTTATAGGCCTTTAGACTATAGTAAAACACACTTTTTTTTTTCTTTAGCCTTGAGACACAGAGGAACAAATTCGTGTCTATTTTAAAATAGAAATACAGGCACAAAGATAATTTCTAAAAAGCAGGCTTTTCCCAGGAAACATGAGAACAGTCTATGTTGTCCTTCCTTACTTTGATTTCTAGCCTTTCGGTTTGAAAAGTGGCACATAGATCTCGGGGAAGCTTGTTTAGGACAACAGTTATAGTAGATATATCTGACCAGGTTCTTGCCGGAGAGACTTGTTTCTGGTCCATGTTAGTGTCTTTTTCAGGCCCCATGGAAGAGATTTTTCTCAAGGATACACCATAGAAAGGTATATAAGCCCTAGTCATGCATCCTTTCTTCCTTCATTTGTAATCTAACAGGAAAGCCTATTACCAGGAATTATAAAATGTGGCACATTCTCTTGGACCAGTAAGTTTCTAGAATAGATAGTATTATTATTTTATTTTAAAATCCTTCCCAAAGTTAATGTTTTCACAAAACACAACTGTAGTGCTCTCCTAGTGAGTAATAGCCTGAGGGCTACAATTTAGACATAATTAAAAAATATTTCAATACAAATTTAATAATGTTTTATAGTAGTTAACTATTTCAGCCCCATTGAATGCATATTACATATACAGTAGATGTTGAACATAAACAGGCACAAAATAATTTCTCAAAAGCAGGCTTTTCCCAGGAAACATGAGAACAGTCTATGTTGTCCTTCCTTTCTTTGATTTCTACTCTTTCGCTTTGAAAAATGACACATAGATCTTGGGGAAGCTTGAACATCTATTGTGTAAGAAAATGATGATGAAGATTTTTTTTTTTTGCAATTGATAAACTCATAGTTCATTGAGAAATATGAGTCTCCAAATGGCTGTATTCTGAACTGTAAGTGATGATCTAGAAGTGACTGCACTTCTAAGAGTCTTTTTCCCTGTATGATGCTGTTTTTTCTTTTTCACTTCTTTATACATATGCATGGGTGCAGATTACTAGTATATGTGATATTGCATAGGGAAGCAATTTTGCCTTTCTTTGGGCTCAGTAATTTCAAGAACAGTGGGTGTTTTTTTTTTCATTAGTGTAGTAGAGTTATACAAAATATTGTGGTTTATTTTGACATCATCATACATGCATGGTATATAATTTGCTTCACTTTAGTCCCCAGTATTTCTTTTTTCCTTTCCTTCCTCCCTCCCACATTTCCCTTCCTCTCTACTAGTATTCTTACTATTCATTCATAGTTTTTTTTTTAGAAGAGAGAGAGAGAAGAGAGAGAGAGAGATAGTATTTAATATTTTTATTTTTCAGTTTTTCAGTGGACACAACATCTTTATTTTTATATGGTGCTGAGGATTGAACCCAGCGCCCCATGCATGCCAGGCAAGTGCGTTACCGCTTGAGCCACATCCCCAGCCCTTTATTCATAGTTTTTGATCAGTTTTATTTCACAGTTACTCCCTTTTCTCATTCCTCTCCCCTCCTTCTCCATCCCCTTTCTCTACTCCACTGATCTCCCTTCCATTTTCACTAGATTCCTTCTGGCCCACATGGGGGAAAATGTACCCTCACATATTGTTGGTGGTACTGCAAATTACTATGACCACTTTGAAAAGCAGAATAGAAATTCCTTAAAAGACTAGAAATGGAACCACCATTATGATCCAGCTACCCCATGCCTTGGTATTTATTCCTAAAGAAGTAAAATCAGCATATTGTAGTGATACAGGCACATCAGTGTTTATAGCAGAACAATTCACAACAGCTAAGTTATGGAACCAGCCCAGGTGCCCGAGATGATTGGATAAAGAAAATATGGTATATATACACAATGGATTTGCCCCACCACAAAAAAGAATGAAATTATGGCATTTCTGAGTAAATTAATGAAACTAGAAGACATCACACTAAGTGAAATAAACTAGGCTCAGAAAGTCAAGAGTTGAATGTTTTCTTCCATATGCAGAAGCTAGATCAAAATAAGAAAAAGTAGGCATAAATTTTAATATATTTCCTTTTTAATTTTTGTGGGAGACATAAGTTAGAAATATAGGAAAAAACAAAGACACCATTCAAGAATTTCAAAACCCTGGGCTGGGGATACGGCTCAAGCGGTAGCGCGCTCGCCTGGCATGCGTGTGGCCCGGGTTCGATCCTCAGCACCACATACAAACAAAGATGTTATGTCTGCCAAAAACTAAATAAATAAATAAATATTAAAAAATATTCTCTCTCTCTCTCTCTCTCTTTAAAAAAAATAATTTCAAAACCCTACCTTCTTAGGCTATTTTCTATAGGGGTAATAAGCACTTGAATCCCCAGCAACGTGGTGGTATTGCTATGATTACAGTTCAGAGCATGGGACTTTGAAGTCAGGTAGACAAGGATTCAAATTTTGTCTCCATAATAACTGTGTGACCTTGGACAAATTACTCAACCTCTCTAAGCATATTTCTTCACTTGTGCAATGATGCAGAAATTATTTTGAGGATTAAAACAGTTTATAACTGTTAAAGTTCATCGTATAGTCCATGAGATAGAGCAGCCCTTGAAATGTATTTATTATCTTGATTACAAGTATGCCCCTGAAGTAGTTTAAAAACATTTCAAATATTCTACAACATAAGTTTAATATAATACTATTCAGGTGTATCTATTCAAAAAAGTGTCAGCCTAAATGAGTGAGGTAAAAAGTGTTACAAAGGTAACATGGCAGGACATTCAAACTTCAGAAAGAGCAGCCGTGAATCTAATCCTCAGCCTTGATGGGCCAGGTCAGTTTTGTTAGGGTGTATCCTTTGAATGGGATTGGGAGGGCTAGAATACAAACTTATTACTTTGGACTGCTTTGTAGTGAAGAGAATGCCATTCTTATAAACAGAATACAATTCAAGTTCAGAGCACTTTCTCCCTATTTTACATCCTGGAAGTCAGTGTGGTTATTGGAAGTTTGCATGAGGAAGACAGGAGCAGATCAAGGGGAGCTACATTGATTTGTGGAATGTTTTAACCAGCTTTTTCTTAAAGACGTAATGGGTCTCCTGACTGAGACGAGTATACCTTTCTCATAATGAAAATAATCAGAAGAATCAGAGAAAGAGTCTCTTTCCTTGGTCAGTGCTGAATGAAATCCTTCAAACCATTTGCTCTTTGGTGTTCTTTTTTAAGACTCTATAAAGCTCAGTGTACTAGTTTCTTATTGCTATTATAAGCAAATTACTACAAATTTTGTGGTTTCAAACAATGTGAATTTGTTGTCTTAACATTTCTAGAGATCAGTAGTCTAGTCTGAAAGGGGCCTTAGAGCCAAAATCCAGTTGTCTTCAAAACTGTATTCTTTCTTGAGGCTCAAGGAGACCATCTTTCTCCTTGATTGCTTCTGTAGCTTGGCCATGTTCCTTGCCCCTGGGACCCCTTCTGTCTTCAAAACATCAGTGTGTCATTTTCAACTCACTTAATCAATCTCTTTTTCTGATTCTCTTCTCTTTCACTTATGAGGGCTATTGGGATTACAGTGGGCCCTTCTAGGTAATTATTCTCCATCTCAAGATCTTTATTTTTGTCATATCCATAAAATTTCATTTGTACAAGTCATAGGATCCAGTCATTATGGCTTGGACATTCAGGGGCCATTATTCTGCCTACCACAACCAACTATGTAGTCTTTCTTTGCTTGTGTCAATACTGTTCACTACATAATGGAATTTTTCACACGTACGTACCACACTTTCCAAACTGCTTTCTAAGCATTGATTTTTGAGAAGTGTCATCCTTTAGGCAGGGTTCAGTATATGTACGTCAGCGTATCTTTTACATGTTATATTTAGTAGTATGACTCTTAGAGACTGTGTTGAAGTTCAAGCAAACCTCTTGCCCATCATAGATCATAGGGATATAGGTCATATGTTTTAGAGATTTCTATCTAGAGGAGTGGGGATTTCTTTTCCAAAATTTATCTTTTAATATTCCACGTTTCAGTTACCTAGGAAATTTAATTTCATGGACCTACCCATTCTTTAAAGTTACTAACTTAGATATTATTGTAGCATATTTAGAAATTTCTTATATCTTAACAAATTCTATAATCCATTTCTTCATTTAGATATATTCATGCTTCTTATCGTCAATTTAGGTAAATTATTCAGTGAATTTTTCTTCTGAGGATTTTTACATGTTGGTACAATATTTGATGTGGTATAATAGTTTCTTTTAATATTGAATTTATTGTATTAAACAGCAAAATATAAGGACAGAGTAAGCACATTTTGTCTGTGGATGAATTCCAGATAGCATATAAATAATATTTCATTGCCAATATCCATTAATCTAATAATCCCTGAATTAATAAATAAATTACAAAGGCAAGGATTCATGACCATGAAAGGGTGAGGAAGAAAGGGTTCAGAGAAAAGAAAGAAGTCCATCTTGTGTTTTTTCTTTTCCTGCAGCCCTTCAAATAATTAAAATTATTATTAGGAAATGCCAGGAAAATACCTTCATCATATTGAATAATTTAACTAATTGACAGTATGTCTAGAAAAATGATAGCATCAATTTGAAATTTCATTTTGAGTGTCATTGTACTAAGTACTTTATTTTTTACTACATTATTTTTGGAGGCTGTTCTGTCCAAGTAAGTAATATAAAATTTTTTAATTCTCCCAAATCAATGCTTCAAACACAGTTTGGAGATCTAAGTGTGGTGCTGTTAAATCTTAAAAATTCCATTATGTAATAAATAGTATTACATTCCAGAGAAAGACTATCTACGTAGGTGACTGGAGTAGACACAATAATGGCCTCAGAAATCTGTCCAGCCTATAATCCCTGACACCTGTGACTTGGATAAAAAGGATTTTACAGATGTGTTTAAATTAAGTATCTTGAGAAGATAGGGGATAATCCTGCATTATCCAGGAGGGCCCAATGAAATCACAGCAGTCCTTATGAGTGATCAGTCTAACAAGTTTTATCACAAATAAATAGTATTCTAGAAATCCCTTTAATAAAAGGTGTTTTAGTCAGGCTTGTCAGGCTTTCTTTCTTTCTTTCTTTCTTTTTTTTTTTTTTTGCTGTGACCCAAAAACCTTACAAGAACAATTAAGAGAGGAAAAGTTCAGTTTGAGGATTGGGGTTTCAGTGGCCTCAGTCCACAGATGGTCAACTCCATTGCTCTGGGCCCAAGGTGAGTCAGGACATCTTGGCAGAAGAGTGTGGTGGAGAAAAGCAGGTCAGGACATGACAGCCAGGAAGCAGAGACTCCTTTCCCACAGACAGAATCTATACCCGAAAAGCATGACCCCCAACGACCAACCTCCTCCACCCTCACCCTGCCTTTCTACAGTTACTACCCAGTTAATCTCTATGGGAGGATTAATTCACTGATTAAATTAAGACTCTCATAACCCAGTCACTTCATCTCTAAACTTTCTTGCATTGTGTCACACATGAGCTTTTGGGAGATATATCTAAACCATAACAGAAGGGTGATTTTCAAAGATGTGTGGCTTGTGTGCTTTGCTTTAGAAGTTGTATTAACTCTTCTGGGCCTTTATGCAAATGGTAGCATCTCATGGATAGGAATATTTTCCCCATGTTTGAGAGGCTGTATTCAAGCTGGTTAAACTACATTCTAATTACCTATTCTTTCTTTGCTAGAATAATACTTCTACAATGCCTTTGGAGTTCTCTATAACTCAAAGAGTGAATGAATGATTTTTGTCTGGAGAGAGATGGTGGCAGAAAGTAGCTAGTGCAGTAATCTTTCTTGATTAATTCTTGTGTGCCATTATCTATTATTCATCATAGTAATTCTTTAAGGCGAAGTTGGTAGCCTCATTATTCAGCTGAGAAAATTGGGTTTCAGAAATTTATTAATAATCATTTACTCTGGATTATTTCATTTTTTTAAAATGCAAATAAGATCTTAATCAATCACATGAATATCACTCCTCAAGTCGTTTTTTTTTTTTTTTTTCCCAAATTGTTGATCCTTGCCAGTTATTACACAGTGATTTTACTCTAAGATTTTAGATTTTTATCCCAGCTTCAAGTACCAAAATTTTATATCCTCCTAATGCTCGGTATTGGTTTTCTACGGCTGCCATCACGCAGTACTACAAACAAAGTGGCTTAAAACAACAACAAAAATTATTACTTCACACTTCTGGAGTGTAGAAGTCTGAAATGTAGGTGTCAAAAAGGCTGTGCTTCCCCTGAAAGCCTGAGCAGAATCCCTGCTCGCCTCTTAGGTTCTGCTGGCGGCTGTCAGGCATTGGCATTCCTCTCTTGCAGTTGAAGCACTCCAAGGTCTGGAACTGTTGTGATATGGTATTCCCCTTTCTTGTCTTACTCCTTTCCTTATAAAGACACCAGTAATATAAGGATAAGGGCCCACTGCACTCTAATTTGATTTCGTCTTAATTAATTACATTTAGAGTGACCAGTGACCTCATATCCAAATGAGCTAGCATTCGTAGGCCTTGAGGGTAAGGATCTCAAGATATCTTTTCTGAGAGACACAATTCCGCTCATAACACCAGGTATAACACATTTGAAAAAGCATGAGGTCGTTTTTACAAATTGTATGTTTTGGCATTTTGCTGTCAGCTTTATGCTGAAGGATGATACTACTTAGGATTATATGAAAAAAGCATTATACTTTTTGAAAGTGTTTCTCTAAGTGTCTTCTAAGAATACTTGATGTTTAAAAGAAAAATGGAGTGTGCTATCAAATCATTGTGGACATATTGAGTTATTCTACCTTCTGATGTACCTTTCCTGGAGACCTAGTGCTTCAGAGTATGATTAATATTTCTAAGAAGTTCTGTGTTAATTTTCTTTTAGCCTAACTCAAAGTCCCCAAAGTGTGTTTGATATTGGTAACTGTTTATCAAAGAATACTTGCTATTTTATAGAACTATCTTGGGAAATGCCAAATGAGGGTCTAACAACATTCATGCAGCTATTCTCTTTCATTAAGAACTTGGGAGAAATTAGTTAACATTTTTCAATGCTTAAATTTTCTCAAGTGTAAAATGAAAATAATAGTTATAGTTATGTTGTTAAAGTGATTGAAACTATTAAGTTGATAATTCAAGCAGAATATGAATCATCATTTGACCATAGAAAGAGCTTGATGCATATTTATTATCATTGTGGTTAGTATTATAATCTGTTGATATTTGTCACTAACCATTAATTGAAAATGATGTTGGGCTCCATCAAAGAAGAGGCCCTACTTGTTAACTTGAACACAGTTTCTAGAAAATTTATGGAAAGAGTTGATATAGATCATTCTCAGAGTATTTAACTTATTGTTCTTTTACATACTTGTCTCAGCAAATATAAAAACAGGTTTATATCAGAATTAGGGCAATATCCATAATAAGAGAGGGGATTGTGCCATACATTTTAGTTTTGTGGAGAAGAGTTAAAATTAAGAAGGTTCCTGATTATGGGTGCCAGCCACTTCATTGTGCCATTAATCAAGCAATGACCCCAGAGAGGTTGAAATGTGTACAATCAACAAAATGGACATAAAAGACTCAGAATGCTATAGCTTTGCTTATGATTAATATAGATTTTTTATGCTTTACATTCTTTTTATTTTTAATTGTTCTTTGTAGTTATGTCTGACAGTAGAATCTATTTTGATATATTTATACAAGCATGGATCTTATGGATGTACACTATGTTGAGATTCACTGTGGGGTATTCATATATGTACATAGGAAAGTTATGTCAGATTCATTCCACTGTCTTCCTAAATTCTTATCCCTCCTCTCTTCCCTTTATTCCTCTTTATCTAACCCACTGAACTTCTATTTTCCTTCTCCCTTTTGTTGTGGGTTAGCATCCACATATCAAAGAAAACATTCAACGTCTGTTTTTTGTGATTGGCCTATTTCATTTAGCATGACAGTCTCCAGACCCATCTATTTACCATATCATAAAGTCATTCTTCTTTATGGCTGAGTAATATTCCATTGCGTACATATGTCAAAATTGCTTTATTCATTCATCTATTGATTGGCATATAGCTTGGTTCCCTAGCTTAGCTATTGTGAATTGTGTTGCTATAAACATTGATGTGGCTGTGTCAGTATACTATGCTGATTTTAACACCTTTGGATATACACCAAGGAGTGGGATAACTGAGTCAAACGGTGGTTCCATTCTGACTTTTCAGAGGAATGTTCATACTGCTTTACCCCCCAAAATTTCTGAGTGTACTCTTTTCCCCACATCCTTGCCAATATTTTTGTCACTTTTATTCCTGATAGTTGCTATTCTGCCTGGAGTGAGATAAAAATCTGAGTGTAGTTTTAATTTGCATTTCTCTAATTGCAAGAGATGTTGAACATATTTTTTCATATATATGTGGACCATTCATATATCTCCTTTTGAGAAATTTCTGGTTGGTTCCTTTGCCCATCTATTGATTGGGTTAATTGTTCTTTTGGTGTTAAGCTTTTGGAGTTCTTTATATATCCTGGAAATTAACGTGTTATCTGAGGTGTGGGTGGCAAAGATTTTCTCCTATTTTGTAGGCTCTGTCTTCATGCTCTTCATTGTTTCCTTTGCCGTGAAAAGCTTGTTAGTTTCATACTATCCCATGTTTTTCATCTCCATTAAAAGTTTTTTTTTTATTTTTTGTTATATTTGACAGCAGAGTCTATTTTGATATATTAGACATACATTGAGTATATTTTATTCTAATTGGGATCCAAGTATTGTGGTTGTACATGATGTGTAGTTTCACTGTGGTGTATTCATATATGAACATAGGAAAGTTGTGTTCAATTCATTCTATTGTCTTCTTATTCCTGTCCACCTCCCTTCCCTCCATATCCCTTTGTCTACTTCACTGAACTTCTTCCCCTCCCCTTTTCCTGTGTTACTATGCCATATTTAATATATATTGCTAAGTATATTTTTTATGTGTGGTTGAAATAACTGGCTCAGTGACCAGGATTGAACTTGTCCTTCACACTGGATAGATGATAGCTCTGGGATTCCACCTTAGAGTTGCCCGACAACTTAGAGGATATGTTCCTCATTCTACTATTCCACTTTAGTTGGTAAAATGTCACTGTAGTTTGTCCTTAAAAATTACTATTTTTATTTTAGCCAAGAGAGGTCCTGAGATACTACTTCGTCATTATTCATTTGTACCTGGCAGCTCTTCTTTCCCATCACTTTCTCATAATTTATTGAAAGGGGGTTACCCTGACCCTCACTGTGTCTCTTATGGTTAGAACTGGTCTTCCCGCCCATTCCATGATGCAGATTGTCTTCCCACCAACACTTTATCTGCATGGCAGGCCTGTCTTGAACAAGCCATAGATTATGCTAGGAATTTATTTTTGAATGTTTAAAAATGTCCTTCTCACATTTGTCAACCATTTTACTTAGAAAACTCCTAATACTAAAAGATATGGTGAGAAGTTATGCATTCAAATCTTGTCCAATTCCAATATCTTCCCACTTATTTTTCAACTGTTAGATATATTAAACTCTAGTTGTGGGTATGTCATTTAAAAAGATTATTATTATTTGTTTCCATTGATAAAGTTAAAATTGTTAAAGAGTTCATAAAATGTATGGGCAACAATAAAATGCTGTAGAGATTTCCTTTCTGTTTAATAAATACTTAGGGATCATATATGAGTCAAAGTCATAATTTTAAAAACTTTATGATATTTAAAAGTATGGACTTAATATTTAATTGACTGGTATATTAAATCATTCATCCATTTATTTTTTTTACATGCATTGTTTCATTTATCTTCCATTGGCCATGGGATGAGTTTGTTACCTCAGTATTACAGAGAATGAAGCCAAGGTTAACTTGTCCTTTATGGTGGATTATAAGATAGCACTGGGGTTTGATCCCAAAGTTGAATGACAATTCAGGGTACATGTACCCCACTCTACTTTTCCTCTTCTGATAAGAATTCAGCAGTCAGAAACAAGGTAGGAAGGCATTCTGCGTGGGGGATGCAGTGAGGGATAGAAAATGAGCAAATGAAAGATCTCAAGTTGTTTGCAGAACTCAAGGGGACCATTCTGATTGTAATGACGGGGCTTAATAGGAGATGAATTTAGGAGTCTTGTCTTATCCTTGTAATGGACTGGAAAGCTCAGGGTTGTTTCTATAGGTGGTAGATTATTGAAGGATTTGATCCAGGGTAATGGAATGTCATGATGAAAGTGGTAAAATAGAAAAAAAAAAGTAATGTCATGACCGTATTAATTTAAGTGAAAAGTAGACTTCGAAGCACACACATACACACACACACAAAATGAATTAAAAGTTTATTATCGTAATGAAGAGGTGTAGGATGAGAACCTAGTTTATGTCAATAAAATAGGCGATTTTGAAATCAGTGTCTTTAGAACTTGGTTTGAAATAAAAGAGCTGAGTGCTGCTGAGGGTGCTGCTGCTGAAATGTGTTTTAAATAACTGGGAGAATATTGATTAAAGTAAGGAAAATGTAAATGCACAAGAAAGTATTAGTACTAAATGTGCTTTAGAGAATTGTGAGGTGATAGCTGGACAAATAAACTGAATATATTTAGTGGGCTGTTAGTTGGAACTGAACCCAAATATTAGATATTAGGCTGATAATTAGAGAGAAAAGTTATATAGTCATCTATAGGCATTTAACATCCAAGATTTGTGTTCTCATATTTATTTAGTTATGTTTTATTCAAATATTTAAATACCCAACTTGAGCTCTTAAAATTAACTTGAGAACAGAAACATTTGTAAATACAATATGTAAATTTGAAGATAAAAAAAATGTGACAAGAAGCACAGATGGGATCTTCTTCGCTGGAATTATGAATACGTATTTTTCTAAAAATTTTACTTCAACTTTTTTTCCCTTTTTTTTTTGGTCAAGGCTGTTATTTGCATAGATTTTTATGCTCTGAAATCTTTTTCTTAAGACTCGGTATCTTATAAACCAAGTTTGAGTTAAGGAAAAGCAGAGTCATATTTTTTAATACATAAAATTATGCATTGAGGATGATGGTCTGATCTATATTATTAATTTTTTTTTAGTTGTAGATGGACACAATATCTTCATTTATTTATTTTTGTGTGGTGTTGCGGATTGAACCCAGTGCCTCACACTTGCTAGGCAAGCTCTCTACCACTGAGCCACAAGCCCAGGCCCCAGGGCTGTATTTAACCCAAAGCCATCCATTGTGTCCTCTGGATGCCACAGGGACTCCCACATACTTGTTGCTGTTCTATTCCAAGCTCAGTATTGACACTCAATGTATGTTCACTCCTTTGCTTTTGAATGCTGTGTCAGAGTGGGAAGAGGAAGAGTCTCCAAGGTAGTTTAAAATAAGCAAAAATATATAAATCTAAATCAAACATATATATATATATATATATATATATATATATATATATATATATATATATATATATATTCTATTAGTGTTAACTTTACAAAGAAATGAACAATGTAATTGTTGATCTTGAAGTTGGGCTTTCAAAATATGTCAGTCTTCTAGCATGGCCACCCATGGCCCACTGCCCACTAAATATATTCAGTTTACTTGTCCAACTATCACCTCACAATTCTACTTTTGTTCAATTTCCTAAAACCAAAAATTGGTGAAAGGATGATTCAGTATCTAAAGAAATGTTTGAGGATGCCCTAAACTTATTGGGCTTGTTCTCTGAGAAAACAGGGGGGTGAATACCTTCAAACCAATCATGGTAGAAGGATGACTGACCATAAAATTAACAGGGACTACTGTTAAGATACTTAGCAATTGTTATCTTGGAAATTATGGCATTTGTAGGCAAATGAATAGAGATGGAGAATATCATGCTAAGTGAAGTAAGCCAGTTCCCCCAAAACAAAGGCTGAATGTTTTCTCTGATGAGTGGATGCTGATCCATAATAGGGAGGGGGCAAAGGGGAGGGATCATGGGGCAGGAAAGATGGTGGAATGATACAGACATCATTACCCTAGGTACATATATGAATGCACAAATGGTTCAACTCTATATCGTGTATAACCAGAGAATTGAAATGTTGTGCTCTGTTTGTGTACAATGCATTGAAATGCATTCTGAACTAAGTAGAACAAACAAACAACAAACAAAAATCAAAAAAGAGTAGTTAGCACCTTTTTTCTTGTTAGGTAGAACTTTTTGAGGGGAGTTCCAGAGAGGAACAGAAGAAAATTAGAGGAGAGACACCAACTATGGCCATGTTTTCCTCTATTCTTTTTCTGATTCTAAAGACTCATCAGATCAAATCTTTGACCCTTAGTAAGAGCCCATTTTGCAAGTGGATTTTTTTTTAACCTAAAACCATGTGTGGTGTTATGAATTCATTTTCTACTGTTGTTTTGATTTGAAAGAAGTCTTGTGTGTTTGGTCATAAATATTAGATCACAGAAGGTAGAAATCTAGATCTCTATTAAGAAGCCTCGAGAGTTTAAAATTTAGAAATATGAAATTGCACTTTATCTACTTTGAACTGTAAATTTCTTTAAGTTTTTCAAAGTAACTTTCCCTAAGAAACCCAGAATATTTTGCTTCACACATTGCTGAGTGAAGGTGAACTGTGATTATTATGAAACAAGAAAAGCATTTAGCACCTGAACATCTGACCTAAATTCTTCTCAACATTTCAGGGAACGTTCAAAGTGAGATTGCTTGACAAGCTTCATTACTTTTATGTGACTTCAAACATGAAATTAAATGTAAAACGATAGAATCCTGAATGAATGTAAGTTAGGCGGTTTCTTGAAATGCAAAACATGAGGATTTTAGAAATTGAAAACCCAGCTTCTCTCATTATCCCCCTGGCTATCTGACAAATAGGACAGCTCTTTTGATTATTCCATTTATTTCCCCTTCTGTTTTCTATCTCCTTAGTTCTGTGTGAAATGTGGATCATACCCAAAGTCAAGCTTATGTTCCAGGAAAGTTTTATATAGGGTTTATACAATTAGTGTCTCATTAAAGAATGATGTATAGACTTTCATATAAAAATATTAAATATCATACTTTGTCCTCCTGGCAAGGACAGCCTCATGTAGAGATTATTGATGTCACTAGACAAAATTTTCCTCTTTGGTATTTTCAAAACTTCCTACATCTGACCTTTATGTACATAGAAACAAGACATGATAAAAAAAAAGAATATAAACAGGAATATAGTGTCTAGACTTTAAGTACAGTTGAATATCAGAAATGAAAATATAAACAATTTTTCCCCCTTGGGCTCCTAGGAAATAGTTTCAATATGTGGCATCTCAGAAATGATTGCTTCTTTTCAAAATGCTGATATCTTGTATTGGAATTGAGTCTACATGTTTTTCAATGTCAATAAAATGATTTCAAATTTAAAGATGGGTCATTTGAACTCTAATATTATGTTAAGACATTCAATCTAAAGCTTGGATTTTCTTTTTTTCCCCCCCTTTTTTCTTTGGTGCTAAGGATTGAATTCATGGCCTTGCATATAGTAAGCAAGGATTTTTGTTTCTTACAAAATCCTCCACAGTATCAGGGGCTCTGACAGAAGAGCTCTTAAAAGAAGAATACAAAGTACATTATGAAATACAAAAACAGATACAAAAGTGAATATTTCATATGAGAAAAGGCAAGAAATTGCTAATTTCAAAACAAAATTGAAAAATGTCAGAAATACCACAAAATTCACAAAAGCAGTCTACAGTGTTTTTAAAATTTATTAATGGCCTTACACATCCTTGTTACCTTTTTTTTTTTTTTTACTACAATTTGGCCTGTGTGTCTTTGTGCCTTTTGTGGTCTGAATTGTGTTCCTCTAAGCCCTCATCTCTTGCACCTCAGCATCTGAAATTTGGAGACAAAGCTTTAAAGAGATAATTAAATTTAAAAAAGTTCTTTAGGTCAGTACCTAATATGATTGGATTTTTATAAAAAGGAGAGATTAGGACATATAATGGGACTCCTGGGATGACCATGGAGGAATGGCCATGTGAGGGCAGACAAAATGATCAACTACAAGGTAAAGAGAGGAGCCTCAGGAGACACCAGACCTCCTGACACCTCAGTTCAGAACTGCCAGCCTCCAGTATTTGAGGAGAATAAATTTCTATTGTTTAAGTCCCTCAATCTTTGTAGTAGTTGTTGTTGTTTTACATCATAGCCCTAAAAAAACCAATACAATGCCCCTGCTTTCTACATGTTAAAATGATTTTATATTATTTTCTATAGGAAAAAATAGATAAGTTCGCCTGTCTTACTGATGATGGATTGAAGTATACTTTTATTATGGGGATTCACGAAATATGACTTTACATACATATAGGTTGACTTTGCTGTTCCTAGGGCTTTGTGACCATTAAAGGGATTCCGATAAGTTCTTTTTTGTTTAACTCCCACCCCCAAGTCATATATTTGTGATTGTTCATGCTGCATTGTTGAATATATTCTTGACAATGTGTATCTTCAGGTTTGACAAAATTCTCATTTTCAGTGTTACACTGAATGTTTGATAAATGGAAGCATTTCCCACAGACTTGCATCTAGCTCCACTCATTTCCATTCTTGCTTTCCTCCACTGGCCACCTGCTTTTAGTCCTGGGTGTCAAAAGGCACATTTAAATAATTTCTTTGTATGACAAGGCTAAGATGGTCAGTGGACAGTAGGAATATTCTTGGAAGCCCTTTTTTTGCACTGGGATGGCTAACCTAAAGGTAGTTATTTAACTTCATTTTCATATGTCCCACTAAAGGTACTTCTAATTCAGCTTCCCCTTAGCCATATTTCTGAAATGCTCAGACTACTACAGTGCCAGCAGACAAGAAGTCAGTGTAGAAAAAGACAGCAATTATAATCAATTTTAGTTATAATAGATTTTGCAAATTTTATTAAATATAAGTGTAAATACATTTTTAGGGCTCCTCTTGGGCCTAGGAGGTAGATTTGAAGCTTCATCTTTATTAACTTCAGGTAAGTCAGCTTCTAGGACTTGAGAGTTTTGCCTAAATTCACATAGAAGTTAATGGGATAATTTTCCTAGACCTCTTTCTCTAAATATTATTAATGGCATAATAGACCTCTTTCTCTATGTGGCTTTCTTTGTCTTATATTTAGAGCATTGGGTTAATGCACGTTTATTCCTTTATTTAAATGCAATATGACAATTTATATCAATTAATAATTAAATATTGATATTCTATTAAAGACACTAATGCCAAGACAAAGTAGAGTCTTTGAACCATTTGCATTAAAAGATGATTTTTTACATTGCTTTGTTGAGCTCAGGTCTGGGCTTAAAGAGAAAATAAATATTTGAAAGGCTTAAATTCAGAGATACTAAAATGAAAAAATCAAATAACAACACGACTAGCATCTAACGTGTTAAGAATGTAACTCCCTGAATTGTCCCTTATTCTAAGGGAATCATTATTGAACTACCTTATGCTTTACCATATATTGTAGTTTGTGGAAATTTATGGCCCTTTATATAAATTTATTTTGGTAGAGCTATGTTGGTCTTGGCAATGTAAAAAATTGAACTCATTTAATCAATATCATAATAATGTTGCATTTTCTGGATGGACTTAGTAAACACATTTTGAGGTTTAGAGAGATTAAGGAATGAGAATGAGAGGAGATGACAGAATAAGAAGGTAATTGCTGTAACTTATTTAAGATCTAGTATGTCCTCTGTCCTGTGTTAAACAGCCTACATATATCAACTCCTTTAATTTTAGAGGCATCTATAATGTAAGGAGTATGTTCATCTTCATTTATAGATGAGGAGACCAAGACCTAGAGAGGTAAAGAGACTTGTATGAAAAACAACCTCCTCGATGTCTTTCTAACATCAAAGCCCATGTACTTAAACATTGACTTACACTGTCCTTTGTCTTTTACAATGTGACAGCTAAAAGAAGATGCATGACAGGGAAGTACTTTTAAAACAAGCTATAATGAAAACTCCAGTCATTCCAGAGAGTTCTAAAGAATTCAGGCTTTCTGATATGCTGATTAGAGGAAAAGTACTGAAAGGAGGACTTGTAAACTCTTGCTTGAAAGGCCTCAGCACCATAAGCCATAGCAGTGTAGGTGCCTAAAGCCTTTACTTATCATACCAAACTGTATCTTAAGAAACTCAAGATCAAAAAAAAAGTTATGAAATTTATCCAGTGAACTAAGATAAACTAGCCACATAGCGAATTCCCAGGAGATTGATTAAGCTTGCAGAATTGAAGGTGCTAAAAGAACTGCTTTTGATGTTTTTTTTTTGTTTGTTTGTTTTTTTCCCTCTCTCCAGTCTGGGCATGGTAACAGCATGCTAGAAAAGATAGAAACTAAGAGACAGCAATATCATAGTTTCGTCCTTACATCAGTGGATGAAACTCCGCACTTCAAAAGATTTTTAAATGTCTTATGTCTGATTCAAATATGCAACAGTTGCTATTGGGTAGGTGACACAGACCATTATTTTCAAATTTGACTTTTTTTTTTAGGTGCTGGGGATCAAACTCAGGGCCTCTTGCATGGTAGGCAAGTGTTCTATCACTGAGCCATATCCCCAGCCCTTATTTTTAAATTTGAAGAAACTTTAGAGAAACCTCTTATCAGAAATTAACTATGAGAAAATTTAGCTTGTTTTCTTCTAGTAGTAAAATAAATCAATTTAATTAAATAAGTAAGCAGTGATGTCAGTTATATAATTGGAAAATGTATTATGACTAAGAATTTGAGTTAATAGTAGATTATCTGTTTTCTAACTAGTGTCAAGTTCTCTTTTTATCACAGAAGAAATTTTGACTTAAAGAATGATACAGGGAGGGATATTCAAAGTTGTTTCAGAAAATATGATAAGGATTGGCTTATCTGGAGAGAAACACATTGTATTCTACTTCAGTGTCTATTTTAGAGTGAATGTTCAGCAGAAGATTTAATCCTTTTTCAGTTAGTGAGAGGTGAAAGTACTCCCTCTGAGTTTGAGCCTTCTGTTGTGTATTCCTGGTACCCAACCTTTGCCCCTTACTGTAACTTGACTGTTTTTGTTCATCTTGTGAAGGAGACTGTGCTAACAGACCATATTCTCCCTATTTTACTTTGTAATCAAGTCTTTGAGCCACTTGATCACTGATGTTTTATTAGATGCACTTTGTCCTGTTTGGAGACATCAGTTGTGTCCTGTTTTTTTTTTTCCCCTAGTTCTTTAAAGATGACCACCAATATCTTCATTGAAACTTGAAACTTTCCTTGAAAGTTTGCTCAAGTAACTCCTCCACCTTTAAAAGAGATGTCATCCACTTCTGCCCACTCTAGGATCAATCTTACTTATTCCCTCAGTCATTCCTTGTTCTCCTAGCTCTTGCATCTCTGCATTTCAACTAAAATTTCCACATCTCAGCAATTTTTTAAAAAATCATTTTCAGCCAAGTGGTCTCTCTGCTGTTATTTCTGTTGCCCCCTTCACTTCTAAGTCCAGTTGTTTGAATTCACTGATCAATTATTTTTAGACTTCTACAGTTTGACTTTTGCCTTTTCACTACTTTATTGAAACTCTTCTCACCTAATGGACAAATGGAATGACTTCTTCTTCTATTTATTGAATTCATGAAGACATTCTTAAAGGGTTTATCATCAGATCTCTTCTCTCATTTGTTTGTTGACCTAAAATATTAAATCCAGCCTTCTTACCATGGACTCCAGGGCTCTGAATTATTTGTTCTTGGCCTACATTTAGACCTGGACTCATACTTTTCTTCAGAATCAACATGCTGCTGTCAACCTGGATTTTTTGTGTTCCAAGAACCTCATGTACTCTTTCTTCCATAAATGGAGTGCTCAGCAAATGTTCTTTATCCCACATGGGGCACACTGTACCTGGCTTTCACATGCTTGGCTCATTCTGCAGAATTCAGTTTAAATGACCATCCTGTGTGGAATAGGTCTGCTCTCTTACTCCCCAGAGAAATTTACCCGGATGACTAGCTGACTTCTAGAGTCTGTTCTGAACCTTAATTTTGTGAGAGCTCTTAATGGTATGAAATGATCTAATTGAAAGGCTGCTATAATGGCCACCAAGTGAAATACCTTCTATTATCCTCTTCATCAACTCTGTGTTCCTGAAAGCTGGAATATAGCCAATGCACAGTGAGTACTTAATGAATAAATTAGTTGTTGCTATGTGACTTAGGACAAGTGGCTTTTCTTTGTACTTCATCTTTAGTGTTTTTGGTTCAGTTTTGCTTCTTTTATTTCCGGTGAGAAATCACATAGAGAATTGAACACTTTGGAACCAAAGGTGGCTAAGATTAACAGGGACCCATCAGCTGATTTAGACAACTGGATATCATTTTCTTGCATCCCTGATTTAATGGACTGAAACAGTTGCCTTTTAAACTTATTTCCAAGTAACTTTTAGTCAATAGGAAAAAAGGTTAAAAATTTGAATTCTTTAAAGGCACAGAGTTACATAAATTCCAGTTATTTACTTGACGTGTGTCATTTTAAAGATTTTCTCATGACTCCTTTATAAAATAAAATACATTTTATGATTTCTTTATAAAACAAAATACGTTTCTGACTTTCATTCTCTGAGCCTAAGAATAAATATTTCAATTCTCTGTCAATAAATTTTTTCCTATGAGAATATGTCTGTGAAATGAGTCCTTTGCATCAAAAAAGAATACCTGTAGCCAGAAGGAATTTGGGTGTCTTTTTTCAAAATATAGCTTTAACTGTACTTCTTTATGGTGCAACTGCTTTGTAATCACAAACAACTTAGTTGCATTAACTGCATAGTTAGGTACTATAATTTTATTGAAAAGAATTGTTTAAAACCTTTGTGATGTTTTCTCTGATATTATATACATTTGCCAATATACTAGCGATAATAAATCCCAACTTCTTTATACTCAAGAATGATTTGTAAGAAAAAGGAACAAGATCATTATGTAAAAAAAAAAATAGTTAAGAACTATTTAAAGAAGTATTTAAAGAATGTATTTTAGAAAACCACCCTGGTGGCAAGCACTATGGTGGGATCATGTACATCCTCTTTCTTCTCCCTTGTCCGATCGCTGTTTTTTCCTGCAGTGCCTGGAAATGAAAACATTCCCGTTCCTGCCTTTCTTGGTGCTAGAGTTTAAGAGCTCACAGCTCTGACTGCTAGAAATAGGAAGAAATTGGCTAGGAGTATGCTCAGGAAAGGTTTTGCTTTGTCATTGAAAGTGGAAAACTAGGGGATGATGCCATCTCTTCTTCTTTCCTTGAGTACCACTGACCTGTCTGAAGGCTGAGCAGGCATCTTGAGAACATGAAAGACCTTCATGAAGCAAAAGCCTAGATGTTCACAGCACTATGGCCCGCTATTGTTGAGTCCTTGGGCCAAGGCCTGTATGAAAACCTAAATGCTATTTTTGATGTGATAACATGCTTGTCATACTTAAGAAGTTCTTCCATTATTTTCAGGTGAATTCATTTTTCTTCACTGAATAAAACAAAAAGATCATTGTTATTGTTGTAGTTTTTGAGCGTTTGACCTGGTTTAGAGTTGTAATCAAAAGTCTCTAGAGACAATGCTTCCTCCATCTTATACCACACATGTAATAGCAAATAGATGTGGAGGTCAAATTATCTAGTCTGGGCTCAATGAGAAGCCAAAACCTGATCTTGAAGAGACAAATTTAAAACAGAGATAATGGTGACTATTTCATGCCATTTTGTGACGGTAAATTTGCAAAACATTGGCCTTCTCTTGGAATGCTTTCAAAAAGACCAAAAGAGCACTTCCTTCCTCCCTCGTTTCCTTCCTTCCTTTATTCCCTTTGTTTATCTCTCTCTCTCTCTTTCGTTCCTTCCCTTCTCTATAGGCATAGTAAGTCCATGCTTTATTACTGAGTTATATACTTAAAGTCTCTACACTTTCTTGAGGCACATTATGATTGCTCATTGGGGTCATGGAATTTGCTAGCTCAAAGAAGACACACGAACAAATCCTACTTTTGTGAATTGTGAACTTGGGCTGGTTACTGGATCTTTTTGACTCATTTCTTTGTCTATATAGAAGGATGTAGTAGCACTTGCCATGGAGGTGGTGCATATGAAAACTTCCAGTCCTTGCCATGGTATGGGGTAATCAGTAGATGCTATTTTCCTTTTGAATTTGTTTGAGTTTTGCTACTCAAAATTATGTTTCTGTAAGGAATGTGCCACATTTCGGAATAAATTTGACTTTTGGTACTCTCTAATGACTGAAGAAAAAGTAAACTTCTAACAGCTATGCTTAGTAGATTGGTTGGAAAATATTATCTTTTCTTGAACTCTACACTGCAATTGACCAAAATTATACTACAGAAATTGTCAAATTTGAAGTAATTATATATACAGGGATATATAAACTTAATGCTGGTATATTAACTATCACTTTAATATTATTAATTAATAAGATGCTTGAGATTTTGATTATTGCCATTCAAAAATCTCATTGTAAGTGCATGAAAGTTTTTTAGGAAAAAGGTCATTTGAATTTTGTGACTGGAGTTTTAAAATTAAGTTTAATATTTATAATGTTAGGAAAATGTAATATTTATAATGTTAAGTAGACCTCTTTTTCATGTATTGTTTCAGTGTGACCTTCAAAACAGCTGCTGTTTTGAAAATATATTACATTTACCAACATTATTGATACAATTTTAATACCCCGATATTTTTGTTCATCACTTATTTTTAGCCTCACTGGTGCATGAATAGCTGTAATGTATAGTAGAAATTTTTTTTACATTATTTTTTAAAGAAAGTATTATTTTCAAGATGAATCTGTATTGTTCTTTTAACCTTCTTTATAGCTTTTGGAAAATAGAATAATCTTTTGTTTTCTCCTTTACCGAAATCTGATCCTACTCCTAAAAATATCACATTCACCTACTGCTACAGAACTGTGTTTACTACAATAAATGGTTAAATATGGAAGGAGTACAACTCTGCCCTATTGTCACAATATCGTGTCTTTCCTGTATTTTGTGGTGTGACTATTTCCAGCAGGAATTGTGATTCAAGTGTCAGCACTTTTCCTGTCTTAGTGGTGATCAGTATTCTTGCTTTGTAGGCTGGGAAGGAAATGCTTCTTTGTCCATATCTGTTCTGACAATTTGATATATTTAGGTTTATTGCATGAATATCATTTGGCGGTATTTTGGGCATTTAGTAAAAATAGATGTTTTTCAGCTGTACAGAGCTATAGTTTATAATAAAATATATTTTTCAGTATTCAAGGCAGAAATTATGATGAGGCTAGACTGATCTTTGCATGTAAACTAATCTCACCATTTTTATAAATCTTGTCTCCTCATTTAACCTGCAAGACAAGTTGTTTCCTTCATTTGGGATTATCTCACTTGACTGTTCTTAGTGCCGAGAGTTTTTCATCATGAATGTGATCAAAAAACACTTATTAAGCATCTTCTTAAGGGTACTTTATATGAGTGAATCAGATTAATGGGGCCTCTAACCTTTGGATGCTCATGAATATTGGCAGGAGCAACCAAGGTGATTTGAAGCCATTCAGACCTTCTTCGAGCACACCTCAAATATTTAATTGAAGTTTGACTTTGATGTTGGGGTTAACTGACTCAGCGATAGTTAAAACTATGCAAATGAGAATTATAATTCTAAGCCACAAACTCAAATTGTGTCTTATTAATTGTTCTAAAAAAATGTGATCAACAATCAGGTCATTTAATATTTTTAATGCCTTATTTTCAGCATCAGGCCATATATATCACTGTGTAACACTCAAGACACAAGAGGGTGATATTGTATGCTGGCTCAGAGGATTGCTTCTATCATTTTCAGCAAGGCTTCATTTCCTTTCTCAGACACCAAAAGAAGGAAGAAGTTTATTTAAAGCTTTTCGTACAGTAAAAATCTGTAGGCCCAGTTCTATGTTAATGAAACGAGCATAAGTCTAAATAACATGATCTATGCAGGTAGAGGGAACACAAAAAGGGACATAGGACTAAAAGTTTGTTCTCTGCCAAAGTTTCTGATATTTTCACAATGAGCAAGACACAAGTCTTCTATTTAGGAATGTATTAAGGTTTGGGGTAGGCCTTGAAATTTGGATCAAACCTCATGTTTGGTTTTAGCTTCAGGCTTCTGTTTTAGAGGTCTGACTTCCTGAACAGTAACTTTTATTTATGACAACTCAAGTTGAATGGGCTCAAGAGCACTGCTATCATATCTATTCAGTGTCATAGTAACACAAACAAAAAATGTCTTTGGTGCTGATTCTGAATATTTGAGTATTCATTTTTTATTATTTAAAACATTTTAATTGCAATAATACACATAAGGAATTGACCAGGTTAACCTATTGTAAGTGTGCAGTTACTTCAGTAGTGTTGAGTACATTCATGTTGTTGCACAACCAATTCCCCCACCCCTTTCATCTTGCAAATTTTAAACATTAAACAGCTTTCCTACCTTTTATTCCCCATGCATCTTATCCTCTGACAACCATCATTCTACTTTCTGTCCCTAGAAATTCAACTACTCTAGGTACTTGATGTAAGAAGAATCATATAGTACTTGTACCTTTGTAAAATTATATATCAGATATATTATTATTTCATCTAGAATAAAGTCTTTAAGTGTCATTTATCATGTAGCAGGAATCAGAGGGTTTTTCCTTTCTTAGGCTGGGTAACCCTTTTTATTTGTTTGGTTTATTTATGTGCACATGGACACTTGGTTTCTTCCACCTTTTTGCTACTGTGAATATGGCTATTAAAAACTTGGGTAAAATAATATCTCTTAGACATCCTTCTTTTAATTCACTTGGATTTGTACCCAGAAGTGGAATTGCTGGATCATAAGGTATTGTATTTCAGTTTTCTGAGGAAGTGTCAGTTTGTTTTCTATAGTCATTGCACCATTTACATTTCCACCCATAAGTCACAAGGGTTCCAGTGTCTCTACATCCCTCAAAAGTCACCTTTACTTTCTGTTCTTTTTTAGAAAAATAATAAGTATTCTAATTGGTGTGACATGATATCTCATTTTTTAAAAATATATGACAATAGTGGAATGCATCACACTCATTATTACCCATATACAGCACAATTTTTCGTAACTCTGTATATAAACTATGTTCACGCCAAATTATGCCATTATACATGTACTCTTATTTTTTTGCATTATAATTCTTAATACACATATATACCACATTTTTTCATCTCTCTGTATATAAGGTATGTTGACACCAAATCCAAAACTTCATACATGTATTTTGTACAATGATGACCACCACATTCCCCCATCCTTGCTATTCCCCTTCCCCCTCCCTTTCCCTCCCTCCCCTCTTCCCTATCTAGAAATAATCTTCCTCCCATGTTCTCCCTCATTGTGTTTTTAATTTGCATTTTCCTTCCTGATTTTGAGAATCTTTCCTTGTGCTTACTAGTTATTCAGATTATTTTCTTTGGAGAAATATCTATTCAGTTCTTTGTCCAATATTTAATTAGAATATTATTATTGCTGTTGTCATGTTAATTTGTAGGAATTCTTTTAAGTATTCTCAATATTAACTCTTTATCAGATATATGATTTGAAAATATCTCTCCCATTCTGTGGATTATATCTTTGTATGCACAGAAGTTTTTATTTTGATATAATCTAATTTACCTTTTTTTTTTTGTTTTGTGTGTGTGTGTGTGTGTGTGTGTGTGTGTTTGGTACCATATTTAGAAAAGTCATTGTTAAATTCAGTTTCATGAAGCTTTTCCCATTTTGTAAGTATCTTAAAGTTTTAACTCTTACATTCAGTTCTTCAATCAATTTGGAGTTCATTTTTGTGTATAATGTAAATTAAATGTCCAGATTCATTCTTTCACATGTGCGTTTGCAGATCTCCCAACACAATTTGTTGAAAGGACTCTTTTCCCCCTTTAATAGTTTTGGCTTCCTTCAAAAATCATTTCATTATGTATGTGATGGTTTATTTTTAGGTTCTCTATTCTGTTTTCTTGTTCCATTTACCTGTCTTTATGCCAGTACTTCATCATTTTCTTTTACCTGTAATGTTGTAATAAATTTTGAAATTGGAAAGTGTGAATCACCCACCTGTTCTTTTAAAAATTTGTTTTGGCTATTCAGAGTCCCATGGGATTACAAATAAATTTAAGGCTGATTTTTTTGTATTTCTGAAGAAAAATGGCAATGAGATTTTGATAGTGATTGCCTTCAATCTATGGATCCCTGTGGATAGCATTCACAGCTCAACAATAGTAAGTTTCTCAGTCCATGAATGTCAGAAGGTCTTTCCATATATTTGTGTCCTCTTTACTTTCTTTCAACAACTTTCGTAGTTTGTAGCATGGAACTACTTTGCTTTCCTAGATAAATTTATGTTTACATACTCTATTCTTTCTGATAGTATTAAAAGGGAATTACTCTCTTAATTTACTTCTTAGATCATTCATTTTTAGTGTATGAAGATGCAATTGATTTTTGTGTGTAAATTTGCTGAATTCATTTATTATTTCTGAGAGGTCTTTATTTTAGATGAATGTGTATTTTTAGAAATAGGTAAATATTTTACATTTAACTTAGAATAAAAAAAATCTCATGAGATATTAAAATTGAAGCATAAGTATAGATTAATTCAAGGTAAAATGCTACAGTGATGATTTTATATATACATGGAGTATAACATTCTAATTAGGGTCCCATTCTTGTGGTTGTACATGATATGGAGTTTCACTTGTGGTGTATTCATATATGAACACAGGAAAGTTATGTCCAATTCATTCCACTGTCTTTCATATGTATAATGTGTCAAAATACACTCTACTGTCATGTATATCCCCAAACAAAAAAATTTTTAAAAAAATTAAAAATGCTGCAGTGATGAATAGTTGTGAATGCTCCCAATTTTAGTAAATAAATAAATTTGGAAATGTGCTGAAATGTAATGGTTCTGATAAGAATGATTCCATTAACTAGGCTCAGGAAGATATTATATTATTTTTGAACTTACAGGTATTTATAAAATGTTATTAATAAAAAGCAGAATAATAGTACATGGCTTCATATTAAGACTTTCACTTTGAAAGTCTTCACTTTTTACAAGCAAGAATGAAAAAGAATATTGACTTTGACCTTCAATATTTTACAAGAGAAAAATCTCCAAAATCATGTAAGATATATGATGAATTATTTTCAAAACAGATGTGATAGGTATGCGTTTCAGTCAGCTTTTTTTACTGTTGTGACAAAAATACCTGATAAGAACAATTTTAATGAGAAAAGTTTATTTGGGGGAAAGTTTATTTCTCACAGTTTGAGAAATGTCAGTTCATAGAAGTCTGGCTTTATCTGTTGGGGCTCTAGGTGAGGTAGCACATCATGGTATAAGAATGTGGCAGAGGAAAGTTGTGAACATAGCACCAGGAAGCAGAAAGAGACTCCATTTGCCAGATACTTAGTATATACTCCAAATGTACAGGTCTAGCCACACCCTACCTGCCTTTGGTTACCACTCAGTTATTCCCTATCAAGGAATTAATTTACAGATTGGGTTTAGGCTCTCATAACCCAATCATTTCACCTCTAAACATTCTTGCATTGTCTCAAACATGAGGTTTTTGGGGGATACCACATATCTAAATTATACAATATATGAAATTTATAAAAGATTAACATGATAGAACAAATTGAGATATGCTTTAAAAATCTTGTTTATTCATTGCAAAGTTAGCATCTGTTTAGGATTGAAGGTGTATAAATGACATTCTTGTATTATATTGGTACCTTTAAAACTTCAATATCAAAATTTTTAATAATCAAGTTTTATTAACAAAATTTCATGATAAGGTCTCAGATTTATTTTTGTGTCCCATAGGTTCATTGCATAATTAAAATGTTCACTTGGGTCTAACCTTGGCCATTATTGATTTCATCATGTGCTCAGTCAGCATTTGGTCAAAATATATTATTGATTTAGCTTGACCTTCTGTGGATAGGTGTGATTAAATGAGTTTCACGAAAGAATAAAACCTAGAATAGCTTAATTTGATAATGAGGTTGGAAACCATTTAAAAAACAATGATGTTATAGGACAGTTGTGTATAGTGCACATAAAGTGTTCCATGATAAAACATAAAAAGGAAAATAAATTTTATTTGCTCTATAGTTTGTCTAGGTCTGATTCAGAGCTCACAATTATTGATGAATTGTACATTCAAGTGCAACAGTTCAGGAAGCAAAGCAAACAGACCTATATCTTTAATTATGTAGATATGTGGATCTGTGAATATTCCATATGTGAGGAAATATGCATCTATGTCATTCACTGTCAACATACAACAGAAATATGAAATATCATAATAGGTTTTATTTAATTGAAAAGGAAACATCTCGCTGTATCAGGGAGATTGTACAATGAACTAATAAAAAATTTAGACTTTGGTAGTTATTTAAAAATGTATATTAGTTCTGTATAATTGCTAGATTATCCTAGTGTATGTGGTGGTCATGCAGTAGAATTGATTTAAATAAAAATTTCAGTAATTGAAAATTAATATAATGTTACTTGGCAACAATATATAATTATATTATCTAGCTTAATACAGTGTTTCAATCAAATTAAAAAAAGTTTGTGTGCTTTGCAGTTTGCCATCTCATAGAAGATACTTTACAATGAAATATGAGGATCATAGAATTTTGATATTTAACTTGTTTATCCAATTGTGAAGTCCAGTCATCCTTTCCTCCCTTTCATTCATGTATGCATGTATGGGTAAGCATGAGCAGACACACATGCACACCTACAACTGCAAATCACTGCCTGCAGTTTCTGCCTGGATATGGAAGATAGAATTGTGATAAGAGCTCTCTAGGAAGGTAGAGTAAGGAGCGACTTATTTGTCTGATGTTTGGGCTTAATAAAAGCTTGTTAGGAAGAGAAAGAGGAGGGAAAGAAGATAGATTATGGCACGAGCAAACCTGCAGATCCTTGAGGTAGCAAGTCTTCATCTCTTCCATGGATGGCCTTCTGATCATGTGACTTCCTTCAGTGAAACTTTATTATCTAAATAATAAAATAATAATAATAATAATAATAATAATAATAATAATAATAATAATACCCAGAAGACATCAAGAGTAAAATCCTCTGTGACTTTCTTTCCCTTTCCTCCTATAATAGGACCACCCTTAGCCTTTAGCAGGAGAAACTTGTGCCCTGGGTACCACTTTTGACTGGACCCACTCTGGACTTTCTGCAATTGCATTTTCACCCAGATCATCTATTATCTGAGTGGCCAAGGATTGCTAACCATTCACCTGTACCAGCTTCTTTTAGACCATACTTGAGGTACTCCTGGCCCCAGAATTCCACCCCACAAATGCCCCTGCACCTGCTTCCAGGTCTGTTCTGGCTGCCTCTGCAGACCTTCTAAGAGGGGTAAAAAGTCCTTCCAAAAGTGGACATTTTACCAATGTGCTTTCCCTTAGGCTTAAGGGGAGTCCAAAATGGACGTTATCAGGAGTGTGGAGGTAGCTTAATGTTGTAGGCTGTGGTGTGTGGGAGAGGAAACCTTTTATATTAGGGGAATATGTGAGAAAACATTGGAAGAGAAGTGGGGTGGCAAGAGTTTGCAGCCTGTCTCTTCATACTCTATCATGCTTTTATGTGAAACCTCAAGGAAAATAAGAATTGTATTATCAGTACTGTCTCCATATTTTTAAGACCATTAATTTGTAAACGTAGGAAGGTAGAGTATAAATATAGTTTTCGTAATAGATAGCTTGATTTGTGTCTTTTAAATACTTTGAAAGATGTATCTGGGCTTCGTTTGTCATGCCTTTCCTCTGACATCATTTTGCCTGTTTCCCAGGCATTCCATGTGCTCCATATGTATCTAGCCACTTATGGATTTTCCAGTCTTAATTATGTTTGCTTGATGTTTTTGCTAGGAAGACCTTTCCTATTTTTTCACTTAAGAACCTCACACATATTCTTAAAGGCATGTGTCCTATAAAACTCAGAAGAGTCAACTCTGACCATCTTCTGTCAGAGTCTACACTTTCCTTTTTGGTATTTCTTTGCTTTACTTAGTCTTAATGTGGTTCTTATATCCTTGACTAGAAAGTGAGCTCCATGATGAAAATGGCCATATTTTTTCAGTTGGTATTTCTATTGCCTAGCTCATATCTAGGATTAAGGAGGCACAACATAGTTTGTGTTTTTCATATATGTTAATGGTCTTAACTGAGAAAACATCTACACTAGATGCACATAGAGTTACAGCTAAAAGTTGAAACCTACATGGGCCCAGATTTCAGTTCTCTCTGGAGTAACTGAGTTTAGATCATTACTGTGACTTGAGGCTGAAGCAGGGGTGGGGTATAGAAGGTCGGGTTTGGATTCCTACCATTTTTTTTTTCCTGAATCTCAGTTTTGGGACCTAATGTAAGGTGAGCCTGTGAATGCATTCACCACCTAGCTGCATGGAACATTGTGCACCCCCCCCCCACACACACACACAATATTGAAGAGGTTAGAGAGCACCACAAAACATGAGGGTGGGGGAAGATTCTGTCTTTTATGAGGAAAGAAGGCTTTGGCCTGACCCTGGCTTGCTTTCTGTACGAGTTGGAGAAGTGTGAGAGTGTGAGGAAATCTTGGACCCGATTCTCTGGTACATCCATCAGCAAAGTGTGAGGGGGTTATATGTAGAAATATGTCTTGATTTAGAGGAACAGTGATTGCAAACCATGGCAACAGTTTCTCCAATCAAATAATCACACCTCTTTGAGTTGGAGGCAGGGGGAAGAGGAGAAAAGGAACAAGTAGAGTGAGGAAGATATAAAATACTTCCCTTAATACATGCTGACTTGCAAAGACAGAGTATATTTTCTCATGAATGCAAAGGATAGGCTAGAGAGTAAGTGTGATCCCCTCAGGATAGGAAACTATGTGAGTCAGCTTTAGGTCCCTGTGACCCAAATACCCCACAAATCCAACTTGGAGGAGGAAAAGTTTATTTTGGATTAAAGTATCAGAGGTGCAGTCCATGGGGGGCGGACTCCATTGCTTTGGGCCTGAGGTGAGGCAGAACATCATGGTGGAAGGGCAGCATCAGCCATAAGCTGCTCATCTCACTGCAACCAGAAGAGAGGGGCGGGTGGTGGCGGGGAGAGAAAGAGGGACAGGGAGAGCACATGCACATACTAGAGAGCCACCAGAGAAACAGAACTCCAAAGGTGTACTCCCCCCAGTGACCTAACCCAGTTAGTTCACTGAAATTATTAATCCATATTAATCCATAATGGATTAATCCACCAATTAATTTACAGGTCTCATACTTTCATCATGTTACCTCTGAACATTCCTACATTAACACAGGCACTTTTGGGGAAAGTGTGTTAATACGTGTTAATATGTGTTAATACAAATCCAAACTGTAACAGAAATCAATATGTTTTTGACCAGCAGCCTATTGTCATAACTGAGAAACCATGTCAGAGGGTCACCATGTGTTCTACCATCTGAATAGGCTTCCTGTTCTGTTCTGTGCACTGGGGAGATAAACTTTTTGAATTGTTTTGAAGTACTCCCTTACCTTCTGGCTTCCAGTTTGATTTGAAATGAGAATTTTTTTTTTTGCAGATGATTTTGATACAAGTGAATTTAGGACTTACAAATTCTAGGTTTATTAGCATTTGGCTATTTTTGAAACCCAGGGCCTCTTTGAATCACCTAGTGGGAATCCAAGAATAAACAGAGAAATCTCACAGTATTCTCCCAGTGCCTTCACATTATACTTTTTTTGTTAATTGATCCCTGACCTTCTGCTCCTCTCTCCCTCGTTTTCTTGATTTCTCTTCAAGCTCTTATTTTAAAATCTGTGTGTATTACCTTCCTAAATGGACTTGATTTCTGTTGTTGTTACTTCTGCTTAAAATTGCTGGACATTTTATTCCCTGCCCCAGCTCTAGAACTTTCTGAGCTTCTATTTTCCTGTTGTTTTTTTTTTTTTCTCAGCCTCCCAGCATACAACTGTGTTAACCGCCTTTTGCCTCTGTCCATCTTACTGACCAATTTTTCTGAATCCTTTATTATCTATATTTTTTGCCTACATGGAAATAATTTATGTAATGTTTAATTCTCCAAACTTGAGGTCTCTAACCTAAAATAAATGCAGGCAAATGAATGTGATAATATGGCTAAGTTTTAAGGAAAATGTTGTTTTTTTCCTAAAATACTACGATTTTAATAGGATTCCACAATATTTAGTAGGACAGATTTTGTTTGAACATAGACCTTGTCTAAGAGGTCTAGGCATTTGCTTGTTTAGATCGTAGGATGCCAGGCAGCAAATTGCTGATTTGATGTGCTAAATGGTATGTTCATCGCCAGAAAGAAGGCACTGTTTCATTCTCTCACAACTTATGTTTGGAGAATATTTCTGTCCTCCAGGAGTCTGCTTCATTTAACCTGAGCTTATGTAATAAGCTATTATTTTTTTAAATTCCTTTTAGCATTTTCTGCTTTGGCTATTCTTTCTTCTCCACTCTTGAACACTTGTCTATAAGAAGTTATAGAAAATATTTAAGATGACCAATTAATATAAGCAACCTACCAGATTTCCTTAGTGGAAATTTGAAAAAGATAAATAAATTGCACCCAATACTTTTCTGGTCAAAATGATATTTATCATGTTATATTTTTCCCAATAATGTTAAATTTGGAGATAACTGTATTATTGATAAGTACATAAAATATCCACTTATAGAATAAAGAGTAAATATACACATATTTTTATATAAAGAATAAATGTATACACATATTTTCTTTAAAATGAATAAGGTTAATTTTATATAGCTAAAAGTTAAAGAAATGAGAAACTGAGAATGTTTTGAGAAAATACAAATTATGTTATAATGTTTCAATATCTGATTTATCTATAACTTATCCTGTGATTGTAACTTGGCAATCTATTTGTTTAAAAGATAAAATAGTAATCATAACAATGGTATCCATTTATTGCTAGGTACTCTATGATGCCCATGACTATTTTACTTACTTTTTTAGCTTTACTATTTTAAAAACTATGTCATACTTTTTCTACATAATCAAACAAACAAACAAACAAACAGCTGCCATAAAATGCCCACCCTTCTCTTCACTTTTCTTAGCCGTCAGGCTCTCTAAGACTCTGTAAGTACTGATACACTGGGTCATTTCAGCTTTTACTGAACTCACCACCTCTGTCTTGGAATATAAAGAACATTCACATTTATCTTGGTTGTCTTATCTCATATATTTTAAGCAAGTATACTTTTAAAGTAATTTACTGATAAATATGAAAACCTCTTTGGTCAAAATTACTATTGTCATCACTATTATTATTTAATTAAAATAATGTTGTACAAAAATATGACCTTTGAAATGGCATAAATCAGACTTCATGTCCAATCCTAAAGGAGCTGTTTTTAAATTTTTGTTATTTGTTCTTTTTAGTTGTACATGACAGTAGAATCTATTTTGATATATTGATACAATCATGGAATCTATCTTATTCTAATTAGGATCCCAGTCTTGTGATATACATGATGTTGAGACTCTCCATGGTGTATTCACATATGTACACAGGAAAGTTATGGCAGATTCAGTTCCCTATCTTTATTATTCCTGTCTCCTCTCCCTTCCCTTCATTCCCCTTTGTCTAATCCACTGAACGTCTATTCCTGATCCACTCCCCATGTTGTGGGATAGCATTCACCTAGATCAGAGAACATTCAACCTTGCTTATTAACTTTAGGAAATGTCAGTTAATTTCATTAGGCTTCTGTTTCTTTGGTTTTGATAGGAGTCAAGAGGTATTTAACTCATTCATTTACTGTAAAGAAAAAGTAAAAATAAAATGTAAAGAGCCTCTGTTAGAGAATCTGGCACATATTAACTGCCCAATTATTAATTCCATTTCTTGCTCGTGATTCATCTGTGACCTCCTCTGCAGTCTGCCTGCGTGCCTTCCCTTTCCAGTTTCACTGTCCTATCCTCTCTGATCACTTCTCTCAATTTTTCACTGATCTACACAGTAAGTTTGGGCCCATCCGTGTATAGTGAAAACCTACGATCTGGAAGAGCCTAGTTATCCTAGATGAAGGAATGGTGAGCACCTTACCTGATGACTGGTTTTGAAGGTTGCCCAAACTCAGTGGAGAAGACTGGGATCTTCACTTCCCTTGCTTATGTAGCTATCTCAACTACTCTATGGTCTTTCTAAAGAATAATACTTGGGGATAAATAAGCTCAGACTTCTTTAAGCCTGACTTTTCAATGTAATGGATGAGGGACATGAAAATTTACAAAGTCTGATCTGAAGTCTTATAATGACTTGGGGTATTGACTGGAAGTCTGAAATGAAAGGAAGAGGAAAATCAGGGAGAAGGAAAAGGAAGTAGGGGCTGGAGAAAAAGGAGGAAGTAGGGGAAGCAGGGGAATTACGAAGCATGAGGTGGGAAGAAAAATTTGGTAATTGATTTTCTTCAGTTCATTGAGTCAGCACACATTCGTTATCTGTTAAGTGCCAGGAATCATGTACGTCCTAAGCCATATCCACTGAAGATTAAATAATAATTTTAAATGGCGAAACCCATATAGTATTTATTATAGCTCTAGAATAATGTTTTAAAATATTACGTTTAATTTTTATAACAATCAATCAAGGTAGGTATTCTTTTTTTGGAGGGAGTGGGTTACCAGGAATAGAAATATGGGCCACATAACCACTGAGCCACATCCCAGCCCATTTTATTTTTGGTGGCTGGGATCATAGGCATGTACCATTGCGTCCAGCTCAGGGTAGGTATTCTTATGGTTTCCATTTTTCAAATGAAGACACTGAGGAATAAACAGGTTAAATACATAGGGTCAGAGCCGTTGAGTGACAGATTGGAAATTTAATCCTAACAGCCTGGCTCTGATGCCCTTAGTCTTAATCACTACTATGTACTGACTCTTTTTAAGGGTTTTATGGTCCAGGGTCATTGTGAAGGAGGTGGGTAATTGTTAGGCATTTGTTAGGATGAACAGCACAGGAAGCTAAGGGAACAAACAGAAAGGACTCCCCAGGTTCCATGGTGAGGAAGGAAACCAGAGATGGTGAGTTTATGTCTCCTGTGGTGAAGTGGAGTCAGCCAGGTGTGGGAAGGAGGCAAGAAGTTCACTGGAGGATGAGCTCTGTTAGTACTGCTAAAGGTTTTGCATTTGTATTTACTTGTGGTATTTGCAACAGATGAGATTCTATCTTATTGGATGCAAAAGTAACCTTCCGTGTTTTACATGAGCTGTTAAAACCGACTACATAGATTTCCAAAACCATTAATTCAGCTGGGATTTTATTATAGTTGTGCTGCAATGAAAGATAATGCAAAGTTATTTCTCTGCACCAAGGATGCAACTTGTAATCATGCCCCAGGTTTTTAAAGGAATTGAAGCAGTGTCTCTGATAGCTGAACTGATTTTCAGAAGCATAAATTTAGACGCAAATATGTGCTTGGAAAGCATCCTAATGTCAGCTTTAAGAACTTTCCTTTCTGAAAGAGTGAAGAATTTTTATTAACTAGGAACTCACAGGATTTTGAAGTCAGTTTGTGAGTAAAGTGACTAAGGGAAAAACTGCCCGAGGCTTTGTTACCATGAAATGAATAATCCTTCAGAAAACATTCTTTTTTTCTCTTTGAATGAGAAAAAAAAATTCTTTTCTCTCTCATTTTAAGGCCAATTACTGTTCTAATAATTTAAATCTTCTCTTCTATCACCTCGTCCATAAAGCTGCCTGGATGGATCCTCCTTGCCCTCAGGTAGATCCTGTTACCTTTCTCCACATTTGCACCCACACCTCAGTACAGCCTAAGCATCCTCCATGCATCTGCCTTGTTATTCTATAGTTTCTAGTACAACTGTGTGTCTTTTTCTGGATTGTGTGCCCCTGGAGAGTAAGGAACAGTATTATATTCTAACTAATAGACTGCAGGACACAGTAGGCTTATTAAAAGACATATTTCACCAAGACATTTTCTAGTGTGAATAAAGCTATTTCAATTAGAAAAAGCAAATAACACTGCTCGAAAGAAGAACAAAAGTTGTAACACACATACACACACAATGTGTACACTCGTAGCATTTCAAAGTCAGGACTGGCCTCAGGTGGGGAATCAGCAGAATGCTAACTGTAAGCCTAATGTAAATTATCTGGAGTAGAAATGGATAGAATCCCACTGGAAAACAAGGCTAAATCACAGAGAATTTTTAAACTGTCCAAAAAATTAATTAAAATGAAACAGGGAGAAAAAAAATCTTTTGGATATCTAACAGGTGAGATGTATTCATTTCATTTTATTTTCCTAAGAATGTTGAGTTACAGATTCTGCCACCTGTATAACAATATAGAGACTAAGGTACAACATAGTTATAACTCACAGTAATAGTAACTACAGAGAACTGCTCCTGATAATTTGCAATTTATTTTCAAATATATTTTATGTGTATGTTTTAGGATTGGGATCATAGAAGATATAGGTTTGCATTCTGCTTTCTTTGTTTTTGTTTCTTGGAAGGGGACACAATTTCCAATGCTCTCAGTATCCTTTGAAAATATACTTTTGGGGCTGGGGATGTGGCTCAAGCGGTAGTGTGCTCACCTGACATGCATGGGACGCTGGGTTTGATCCTCAGCACCACATAAAAATAAAATAAAGATGTTGTGTCCTCCAAAAACTAAAAAATAAATACTAAAAAAATTCACACACTCTCTCTCTCTTTAAAAAAAAAGAAAATATACTTTTAATGATTACCTATATTCCATTCACTTGTCAATCCTTTCCTTCACCAAATCCTTCTGTGTGCCAAAAGGTATACTCAATCTCAGAGATTGAACAAACAGATAAAGTCCCTGCTATCAGGTAAATTGCTTCAAAGATAGAGCTGATGTGTCTATGATGCTTATTGAATGTATCAACTGGATAGGCATAAGTAATGTCCGATAGTTAGATAAACAGTGTCTTCAGGTATGCATTATGAAGGTGTTTTGAATGAAATCACCATATGGAAAGGTAAAATGAACAGTAGAGGTCATCTTCACCAACCTGAGAAGGTATCATCCAATCCACTCAGACTGAATAAAACAAAATGCCATAGGAAGGGTAGATACACTCTGTGACTGATATGTGACCTTCATCTTCTTGTGCTCATGACATTGGCATTACTGGTTCTTGAGCTGTTAGACTCATATCTGAACTTAAACTGTTGGCCTCCAATTCTCAGACTTTTGGACTGAATTTTATCTTTGGCTTCCCAGGTCCTCCAACTTGCAGATAGCAGTTCACAGGACTTCTTGGCCTTCATATCATGTGAGCCAATTTCTCATAACAAATCTCTTTCTGTATCTCTCCATAAATCCTATTGAGTCTGTTTCTATGGAGAATCCTGAGGATACAGTGACCAGTGCTGTTAACTGGCCAACTTTGTATTCATTTCCACCTCCTCTCTTGCCACTTTCCAGAACTGCAGCTGGAGAAAGCATACTTACTTTGTACATTCTTCCAGAAAGGGTTGGTCATGCAATTCAGTTGAGGCCTATGGGATTTAAATAGAAGCCTGCTGCTGGATTTCTGTGAAGTTTTTGCTCTTTTAAGAAAAGAGATTGATACACTGAGATTCTTGATCATTGTACCCTTATTTTTCTTTTGTGTTTACCATCTTTTAATTATGAGAATATAGACACTATTCTAAGGATGTCAGCAGAAATAAAGAAAAATGCTATGATCCTGGGGGCATCACTGAACACTGGAAGTAGGGAAAGCCACTATTTATCAGTTAACTTATTATGTGGGTGAAATTGACTCTCACTTGCTAAAACTTTCATTGGTCAGATATCCTGTTATTTATAAGTACACACAGTCCTTATGCTACATGTTACTTAGCTAACATACTATTTCAATGTCTTTAGGGACTTTTTGGCCTTCATATCAATTTGTAAATTATGATATAATGAATAATTTCATGTGTAAAATTTTGAGCCCATTTTAATTCTGATGGGATAAATTTCACTGATATATAATTGCTGAATCTAAGGGTATAACTTCTGATGTACTTTGGCTTATAATGCCACCTCAAAAGTTTGAAATATTTTATACTCCTAAAAACATGACAGTGTGCTTTTCAGATAGCTGGTACCTCTTAGCTGCATTTTAGACATAGTATTCCTTTAATGATAAGGAAGGTAGATTTGAATTCAAAACCTCATCTGCTCTCTATGAGAAAGCAGGATTAAAAGAAATGATGGAACACTAATGAACACCCAAATACCTTTTTTAAAAGAATCATTTCCTTGAGTGAATTTTGCAGGCAAAAAGAGAACTTATCCTTGGTATCTGGCAGGAAGAGGAAAAACTACAATGTCAGGAAACATTTATTCTCAATCATCTTGAATTTTCTTCATCACTCTGAAATATCTGAGTATTTTCAAACTCAGAATATGTCAATAATTTGTATGAATTCCAGTAAGATTCCAACCAATAGGTTTGATTCTGTTTATTTAAAAGAAAAAAAATCTGCAAGTTCTCAAAAAAGAAATGCCAGTGAAAGCAATTGTTTTTATCTATTATTATAATTTCTTATTCCTTTTATGAAAAACGTGATTATCAACTAAGTTCAGTGAAACCCAAAAGACCTCACTTAAGTGCTCAGCAATTTGTATACTCCTTCACGTAAAAATGTGTGACTCCTGTCAGTAGGTTTGAATGGATTTTTTCTGTAGAACATATTCTCATCTGGTTTGGAACTATGGATCATATATTGAACTAGCAATTGTGCTCAGTGCTCCTAGATAGAGGCCTGAAAACACTATTTTGGAAATTGTTTTGTAGAACCCTAAACACAACCTAATTAGAAGCATAGACATAAACTTGAAGCAGTTCAAATTAATGACTGAAGACTGTGATAGGGAAATTAACCCATTTCCTACAGTGTAGAGTCCTTTTATGATAGCATTTACTATAACATTTTCCCCTTCAACAGAGACAGGTCTTATTATTCCATGTCTCCCATATGCTGGTGTGCATTCAGTTCCTACTTGAATGGAGCTGCTGGTGCAGAAAATCTGGATCACGAGGTTGCATTAAACTTTGCAAAAGATGGTGAGAAAAACTGAAAAGTGTCTACACCCATGAATTACTAAAGTCCAATCAAATGTAAAACCAAGTTAGAAGCATCCCAGTACAGATGCTGAAGTGAGTCAGAAGGTAAGGTTTCTAGAAAGTGTCTCTTCTCAAGGGTTATGAAAACTTTAACACTTCCTCAAAATATCATCATCACCCTTTTAATTTAATTACAATATGAGTTGAGGTTGCTTTTCTCTGAGGCAAGGGCTTTGGAAGATACCAGGGGACAAAGACAAATCTAACAGCATTTATCATTTGTTGTCTGTAGTTTACATAACAGCTTTTCTCCTCAAACACCTCTTCCATTCTGGGTGCCAAAATCCATATTTATCTTTCTACTGCTGTCTAATTCCAACAGTCAGGGGATCTGTGGCTTAGCTCCCCACCCCGCCCTCGCAGCATTTGGAGGGGTTCTTCATGCACTCAGACACAGCCCTACACTTAATCTCACCAAAAAGTATTAGTGTCATTGAGGTGCAGCAGTAATTGGCTGAATTCCTGAGTAGGCTCCTGTGGAATCTGATTTGCCTTTAAGGAAGATATAAAGCAGACACCAAAGAATCTGTTCAGGAAGCTTTCTCTGATGCTGTGGAAATCCTGACTTTTATCCTTAATCTCACTGGCTGGGCATGACTGCATATTATCAGAGGTCTTCAGCTCAACACCATCAATGATAGTACAGCTGAAAGATTTATTTATTTTTTTTCCTGAAGACAAAGATTTTTTTTCTTACCTCCTCCTCTTCCTCCTTCTTCTCCTTCTCCCTCTCCCCTTCCTTCCCCTCCTCTTCCCTCTCCCCTTACAACCCCTCCCCTCACATCCCCTCCCCTCGGTTCCCCTCCCCCACCCATTCTCCCTTCCCTCCCTCTTTCTCTCTCTTTTTCTTTCTTCTTCCTTCTTTGTCCCTGCCATAGTCTAAGATAGCAACTTGCACTGATAGCTTTACAAATTATATCAAATCATGAATATCTGGAAGGGTGATGGTTTCTGTGGTGACATTTGCTGTAGTTCATAATACCATAGCTGGAAAGATATGCGCAAGAGCATCTGCCTAGATCATCAGGCTGACAATCAGCAAAAAGAGATGCCTCATCTGTAGTTTTCTCAAAAGGTTTTAACTAATGATATATTTAGTTAATGGAGTATATAATGGTATTAATTCTCATTTCAAGTATTCTGGGGCCAATAAAAAAGTTGAATACTGAGAGAAATTACCTTTTGCTCTCATTTTACTGACATTTCATGTACTTCCTCATAGTCAGTGACTGTCTATCCATATATGGTTCCCTGTACATACACTATACAGTGTAAGCATCAGAGCCTCTTATGCTAAACTGAATCCAGTAATGGAAGATGAACCTCAAAGAATTCTGCTAGCTTTGGGATTGATTGTTTAGTTCATTGACTGATTCGTGTATTCCATTCAATGAATGATTTATGGAGTTCTTTCTGTGTTTCAGGCTGTGTGCTGGCAGTCCATCAGTAAGCAAAAATAGACATGATCTCTGTACTCCTGGAGATTGTTGTGAAGTAGAGGAGACAGATATTAATCCAATTTCTCATAAATTGCATAAGAGCAACAGAAGAAGAAATGATGCTTTATGACTATATAATGGGAAAATTCACCAGTCAAAAAGGTCAGAGAGGGCTCTCTTAAGGACTTCATGCTTCAGCTAATAAGTAGGGGTTAACTAGGAAAAAAGAAAGAAGAAGGACAAGTTATGTAAAGGTCCTGTGGCAGTAGGGAGTCTAGCAAATAGGAGGGACTGAAGGAAGACTTATTTAGCTGAATTATAGGGAAAAATTCTTTCACTGTGAGGCTGGAGGAAGTAGCTAACAGGCTCCCATGAAAGGTCTTAATGTATTTTGTCTTTATTCTAAGAGCAATGGGAACTTTTAAAGTTTTTTAGTAGGTGATTCAGAGAGAGGACTAGAATACATACAATATGATAAAATTCCTCTTCTAAAGAGACCACTCAGGCTGTGAGGATAGAAAAAATTGGTGGGAGAATAGTGTACACCTGCCATCTGCTTCCTAGGATTATACAAATGACAGAGGGTAAGTAAAAGGAAGACCAGGCTGCTTAATGAAGTCTCTGGAAGTTGGTGAGAATGTCTGTGATTCCAAATCCTCTACAAGGAACGAGGGGGTGCAACACTGATTACAATGCTGGTGGTGCTTTGATGAGCTACGTCTTCTTTGCTTCCCTACTTGTTTTGATGATGTTCCCAAGGTCTACGGTTTTAAGAAGTAAGATATAAAAATAAAGGCAAAGACACCTTCTCAGCCTTCTCTTTGCACACAAACATATATAAATGTATACATACAGACAGCTTACATATAATTTGATGTATATCATGTTATAAATATAATTTTAAAGTGAACTTAGTATGTAAGTAAGGTATTTCCCTGTCAAAAAGAGATATAGCTGATCCACACTGATCACTGCATAGTAATGTATAGTTAAGGATAAGCGCAATTATTTAATAGTTTCCTCTTTGATGGGCATGTATGCTACTTCTAAGTTGCACCAATTATTTAAGATTGGAAGAAATATTCTTCCACATTTTTTTTTTGGTTCTTTTCTGATTATCTTTAAGATACATTTCAAGATAAGATTACCGGGTCACTTTGTACACACATTTACATTTTCAACATATTTTTGAATTCTCTGCTGTCCAAGAGTTTGAAACAATTTAATCTTTATCTGTTTGGAAATTATGGCCATTATCCCATATCTTTGCTATGGCTGGATAGATTCCTTTTATTAAGATTAGTAATTTTTTTGTCTTTCTTGTATGTTAAGGGGTACATTTTTGCTGTTTTCATTTGCTTTTTTTTTCAACTTGTTGTTATTGCTTCTAACATTTCTGTATCACATTTTTGGTGCATTAATTCTAAAATGGCCAATGATTCTGAACTTATTTTTGTAATTAATATTATATCCGTTCTTTGTGCACTTTGAGGTCATTTTTATATTCATCAAAATAAGAATTTTGATGGAATCATATGTAGTTAACATTATAAAGATATTTACATATTTATATTATATTATATATCATATATTCTTCAAAGTTCTATTTTTTCAAGATTAAATATTTCACAACTTTTTATTTCAAAAAAATTCATAGACTATTTTTTAAAAAAAGTTTTAGGTTTAAAGAAATACTATGCAGAAAATACAGAGAGATCCCACATAGCCACCACCATCCTGAGATAGTGTTTCTTCTTATTAATATCTTTAATGTATTAAAGTCTTGCATTAGTGTGATAAATTTATCTATTTATTTATTTATTCATTTGTATCTTGGATACAAGTCTTTTTTATAACATATATGTTTGCAGTTATTTTTCTTCTAGTCTGTGGCTTGTCTTTTCATTCTCTTAACATCTTTTGCAAAGCGGAAGTTGCTAATATTAATGAGGTCTGACATGAGTTTTCTTTCATGGATAGTGCTTTCAGTTTTGTATCTAAAAAGCCACTGTCAAATCAAAGGTCATCTAAACTTTCTCCTATCTTTTTGTAACTTTATGATTCTGTGTTTTACATTTAGATTAATAATCCACTTAGTTGATTTATTTTTCTAAGTGGAAAATCTTTGTCTGATTAATGCTTTAGTATGTGAATATCTAGTTATATAAGCACCACGGATGTTTCTTATTCATGAACAAGGCCTTCAACCATTTTCTGTTATGGATACAGAGACATAAATGTGGCAGTGCATTTAGATATAGATAAGAATGGTTAGCCATTTCTGAGTTCTCTGCTTGAAAGCATTAAAGTGGCTTCTATTTAATTAAATGTCTTTAATTCAGGGTGAGATCACAGGCAGCAACACTTCCTTCAAGCTCAATTTTAATATAACCAGTGTGTTGTTTTGAACACACAAAGGACAATTCATAAATTGGTGTGAAATTATAAGTGTGCCTTGAGGAGAAATTCTGTTTTCTTACATCTCCCTCTGTGCCTTGGTCCTTCCTAAAGCCTCTTGTTTTACTCAAGGCTGTGATCTCTGTTGGCTGGTGCTGTACTTCATTCACTGTTTGATGCTGGAGGGAGAAAATTTTCAGGTAGATGCCCCAGCTCCTGATCCTTGCCTTAAGAGACCACCTCTAGTCCTAGTATTACAATTTATAGGGGTACTTCAAAGTCACTCTTTAGAAATGTCCTCCTTTGACCTTAGAATAAATAACTTGGAAGTATTTCTCTTAAATTGTAAGCTTTGATATGACTTACAATGGAATAAAAAAGACATAGGAGTTTCAGTTCCTTTTAATGCTTCTCTTCTAATAGTTCTGTGACTTGATACCATGGTGACAAGCATCAAGGAAATACTGAGAATTAATGATGCTTTCAGATGACTTGAAAAAGGAATGTATTTTTAATCCTCCAGCTTCTTGTTTAAATTACCATCTTGCTTGTGAAATTTTTTTTGGCATAAATGAACTGAAAATATCAATTTCAAGAATCATTTTAATCAATATAACAATATGCTCTAATTTTACTGTGTTATTTTAACCTGAATTATATAAAAATACATAAAGCAGATGGATTAAGTATTATAAGTACATCTTATAACACATTTGGCATTTAGAGAATTTTGCTTATAATTATTGAGCTAAATCTTAGTTTTTAAATATCCACAACTTAAAAAGTTTTGATCTTGAGTTGGTTAAAGTTTTATAAGGTTTGCTTTTTAAATTGATTTTTAATACAGAAGGAACTAGCCACCTGTATTCTCTTTATAATGTAGTAAAGATACTGTGTAGATTCGTTGACACTGTTTGAAAGATTTCTTTTCCATTATGTTCCGAGTGTAATCATCCTTGCTCTCCATTTCATCTCCATGACTGTTTTTACAATATCGTCATCTTGTCCCCATGACTTTTCCTGAATGCACTGTACTCCCCTCCACATTATCGTTTGATCTTACAGAAAAAACTGCACAATTCATATCATTGCAGTAGATGTTCTGTATTATGTTGGACAAAGAATATGGGTTTGGAACAAGCAATACTTATTACCTGAGGATTTTGGGTATTCTTTAATCCCTCTAGGATTTAATGTCTTTATGTATGAAGGAAAGTATTATTGGCAAACTTACGTAAGTTGAAGTTCTGATTAAATGGAAATATTTATTATCTTAGTGCATATCAATACTTAAACCATAAGTCTCAAAATTGTTATCTTTGCATAAAAAATTAACCAAAAATATGGGCTCAGAAAAACCTCTCAACATTGACATTGACTTATCCACATGTGAACAGTGCTTTAGCCAAAATCCATTCTGAATCTCTCACCCCATCCTTGTCATCTGTTTCTCTCTTCCTTTTTTTTTTTTTTTGGTACCGGGGATTGAGCTCAGGGCTGCTTTTCCACTGAGCCACATCCTCAGCCTTTTTTAATATTTTATTTAGAGACAGAATCTTGCTAAGTTGCTTAGAGACTCACTACATTGCTGAGGCTGGCTTTGAACTCATGATCCTCCTGCCTCAGTCCCTGAGCCGCTGGGACTTGGCATCTGTTTCTGTACCTCCACCTCTATTTATAATTTCTGCAGCCTAGAATGTTTTCCCTCCATCTTCCCATTTATTGAAATGCTACCAATCCTTTAAAGCCAACTAAATTCCTAAATTCCTGATCTAAAATAGCCAGTCTAAAGTGACCTTTGTCTTTCTGAAATTTGTATGGCACAGAGATTTTTTACTTTGTTATGGCATTTACCTAACTGCTTTGAATTGGAGTTAAGTGTGTGAAAATCTTTTCTAGGAGACTACAAGTAGCGAGCCCGGGGCTATACTCAAGCATGCTTATTGCCCTTAGAACTCAATCTGACACAAAGAAAATTTTCAGTAACCATCTAGTGAATTGACATGTCATTTATCTTTTTAATATTCATAATTATCCTATTGTTTCAGGAGTCTCTCTCATAGAATAAGGCTTTTCCTCATTTGATTAAAAATTGGCAAAATTTTGGTATAATTTTTTTTTCTGGCATTGGCTCAAAGGGACTTATTATACCATTTTAACAATGCAAAGTACATTCACTTTGAGCGTTTTAAAATTATAATTTTCTAGAAAGTTAGCTTAAATTGGCTAACAGGAAAAATGTTCTCTACTGTTTCACGGTTTGACAGCTCTACTTCATTCTAGAAAGAATCTGAGGCATTGATAGTTATTACTTCATATTTTTTAAATATCTAGTTTATTTCTGACCCACATTTAGCACATAAACTTCCATTGTATTAATGAATGTATGTCCTTTTGTTGATAAGAATGTGTTGAACAATACCCGAAATAAGGCATAATTATTACTTATCAGGACTAGGAAAGAATTTTTAATCTGTCTAGTGCATTTTCTATATTTTCCGGCAAGTTTTACCTAAACCATTTCTGACAGAAAGACAACTCTTCTTATTTATCCCAAAGGAAGATGATTTCATAATCTCTCTTATAAAATAAGGATCTTCACCAGTGAGCTTGGTAGATGAATCCTAGAGCTATTGCAGTGACAGATGAATGATATCTGTGAAATACTTGGAATGCTAAGATCAAGGAGGAGACTTCTCACCTCACTTGAAGTTACCCGTAGGAGAGTAGAAGACATCTGTGAAGGCTTTTAATGATGATCTCAGTAAAATTCTGCTCTGAGACAGAGAATGAAAAGATGATAATGAATTTTGATGGAAAAGGAGAGGAAAAGAAAAGTGTTGAGCAAATTAAAGAAAAAATGTTGAGAATTAAATGCAAAGTAGTTATGTAGAAAGAAACATACCTGGATGTAAATGAAATATGTAAGGTGAAGAGGGTCTGAAACAGGTGGCTCTTCTAGATCCTGTTTTGATTATTTAGTATCTATCTGAAGTTTAAGAAACTATTAGCTGCCCATTTACACTGACCTGCTAATAGAAAAAGTTAAAAACCCTTCAAATCTTAAATGTTTATGGTTACTTTCCTAAAATGATACTACAAATATTACTTCATTTTCACTTTATTTGTTTGCAA